>NW_006436812.1:1814014-1863646 GCF_000325575.1 Pteropus alecto | reverse complement strand
GACAGCCTGATGGCTGGTAATGCGGCATTATCGCTTACTTTGCAGCCGTGTTAATTGTATCTTCCTGTGCATGGAGACAAAACAAATTTACCTGTTTCCAGATGCTGAAATGTGCCACTGGTCTAATAGAGCTGTACTTGTTTTCTGGTCTTGCCAACTCTGGCCTTTTTGAAGGGCAACAGTGTTACACATTTGAGATTTCTTAAATTGGCCGAGATGTTGTAATGGCTACACTGTAGCTTTTTTTTTTTTTTTTTTTTTTGATAGAGTGGGTGGCAGAGTTCCAGTCTTACAAGACGTATGGCCAAAGTTGACACGCTCTTAGGAGTAACAGGAAATTGTTCTGTTTCATGTATCTGTAATAATGGGTGACCACAGTCACCCCAACGTAGGCATCTCTCTCCTCCATGAGTCCCAGGGCACTCCTCTTTGTTAAAATAAAATGGTAGATGTCCGTGTAAACTGTGTCATCACAGAAAACAAAAGCATGAAAAATCATGTGTGTGTTATTTTTCCCTCAAAATAGAGAAAAGCACAGACAAGAAAGAAAAACCCAAACACCTCTAATCATCCTTCAACTGAGAGATAACCATTATTATTTTGGTATGATAACTTTCCAGTTGCATGCGCGCGCGCGCGCACACACATTCACACACACACACACACACACATGCACGTCTGCTCACATATAGCTGTTTATCCAGATGTGATTTTTATCTGCAAACTTGGGATTGTAGGTGCATGCTACTTTTGTTAACAACAGATTCTGAACCAGGTCAATACTTGGGTTTTCTAAGCTGCCCCCTGAAGCTCGGGACCTGCCATCTGTGCTCAGAGAGGTAAGCGGAGACAATATGCATCTTCTTCCTCTCTTTCGGTAGCACACAATGAAGTTTTTTGTTTAAATGTTAAAAAGCATGATTTAGGGAAATTACTATCGTTCCCCTTAAGCACAGGAGAAGAGCCCTCACAACCGCTTCCTTTAAACGATGCTTGGGAAAATGCTCTTGGACATCTAAATGTCTTTCCGTTTGTGTTTCATTTTGTTTTGCGATTATAAACACCACCGCGCCGAACATCCTTACATAGACATCTTTGAGTACATTTAATATTTTCTTAGAATGAGTCCCTAGGAGAGCCAGAGGTCATAGCGCATGTGTATTTTAAGATATTGGACCTACATGGGCGAACTGCCCTTTCCAGAAGGTACTGTGCATTTACAAACCTGCAAGGCACGTGTGAGACTCCCTGCCTGCCCCTGTTTCTGCTCTGAAGTACATTTTTAATTCCACATTCTGCAACTTTAGTGGTGATGTAGGAGGCCGAAAGACAAAGTTTATTAAATTCTTATTTATGTATTCAATTTGCATCAGCCTTTTCCTTCTCCAAGCTGGAGGCATGCATGGAAAACATTAAACTTGTAACTCTTCGCGGTGTTAGAGAGAGGGGCCAAGGGGCGGGTGGAGGGAGTAGATAAACACTGTGTGTTGGAAGGAAAGCAAGACACTGCGAAGTAAAATCTAGGGATCATAATCAGCTCCAGCTCTCGAGGGTTGTTTGAGGGACTATCTCAAAACCCTAGGTCCAATAAAAGGCCCCCCCCCTTTTTTCATACCTCCTCTTGAGTTTTCCTCTTCAATGGGATGTAGGAAAGGCCACAGGGACTTTTCGCATGTTTGCTGCCCATGGACACCTCCTGGCTGGGTGGGCAAGTCGGGTCTGAAGATCAACCTCATCTTTTCTCCCCAAACCCTGTTCCTTTGGTGTTGAGTCCTCCCCAACAGGTCACCATTTTCTATTACGCACAGTCATTGTATGAGCTAGCAGACACCCCGAGAGCTAGCAGACCCCCCGAAGATGATTAAAAACAGACACACATGACCAAGCAAAAACCATTGTCTCCCAGCTACCTTGAGCTCATAATCTATTTTCTTACTTTCTGTCGCTTTTCTTAAATGAGGTGGGCGTTAACTTCTAAAATGATATGGTTTTGTAGCTAACATTTTTGCGAAAAATATTCCTTTCTCCAAACACCACCCAGTGAGGGTCCATTAAGATCTCTTTGTCATGGTCCCCCAGCCCACCCCTACATTGGACAATTCTATACCGATATATTTTTTTCCCCCAGTGATTTAAGATGCTTTTAATTGCTTTACTGGAGAGAAATAGAACACCTTTTAAGCCAACAGCTGAGCGATTTGTTATGACAATTCTGCCACTATGCATTTGCTTAATTTCCAATTAATCAAACATTCAATAAATCATTAGTTTAATTACACCTGCTTCCATCTTCTTGCCCCAGCACGTTAGCTCAACTCGGGCAGCCCACTTGACTGGCCGTGGGGAGAGTGCTCATTTGTCTGCCCTGGCTGGGTGTGCATCCTCGCTCCCCATGAGCTTTGAGAAATGACAGGTAAGAAATTGTAATTATTTCAGGCACCAGAAGTTTGCTTGGTTCCCCTCTTCTCTGCTTCTCACTCTAATGATTCCCCCAACAACTTAAGCCAGCGTCGTAGCATCCTGATAGCAGTGGCTGGTTAATTTCAGCAAGTTTTTTTTTTTTTTTAATCATTTTTATTTCCCGACTGTGCCTCTTTTCTAATTACACCATCTCCCCAGGTGAGCGATAATTCCCTCATCACTATATATCTCAAGCACAGATTATTAAAATAATATAGCTTATGTCATATAAATGTAACAGAAAGTATCTTAAAGATGCTTTATTGAAAGCTGGTAAATTGGTTCAACAGATGAATGTTTTAAGGCCTGTTTTTAAAAGGTTGCACAAGTATAAACCCACTGAATTACAACTGCAGTTTCACACGAGCGGGTGCAATTATTTCAAGCATCTAACTGTGCAAAAGACAGATCTGAAAGGGAAGGAGCTAAATTCTCTGAGATTAATTAAAGGGTTTCATTTTGCTCTTGATTTAAAAATAAATTTCAGGCATGCATCACTTGTTATTTTCTTGAAGAATTTGCATTGCAGGGTTTTAAAAAAAGTACCGAGACTGTTAAGCTTCATGAGTTCTTCATACAATGTAGCTGCAGCTCTTAAATAGAAGGGTTGACCTATTGTTGTAAAGCACATTCCCCCACATACTTCTTTTTACTTTTCCATTTGTGAAGGGTATTAATCTTAAACCTCATTTCCAATGTAAGATTGTGCATTTACATGAATTTCCCATAAGATTGCTCCTGATTCGATCTATGCCCATTGATTTAATTTCTTTTACCTCTCAGAGCCAGTGGTGCTGAAGGGTTTATGGTAATTATAGTGTTGTGGGTTTCAGTGCAACAGTTCCCTGGTTCCTTAAGTGTAGGTTTGATTCTCTCTAAACTCGCTCAGCCCTAGAGGTAGTGTGGCAAAATATCTCTGAGGCAGAGAGCTCACAGGCCAGATCAGAATGCGGGCTGGCACGCAGCCGGAAGGCAAGAGAAAGCTGGAGAAGGAATGGCCCGGGGCTACTGGCCAGATGGATTGCGCTTCTAAGGGGGCCTTTAAGGTGAATCGCTTGGCAATTTTGTGAGTTGGCAGACGGTACAGCCACCTGTGCTCAACGTGAAATGAGATACAGGCGACCTACTGGTCTGAAATATGCTGCTCACCCTTTGAGAGATAGCACAGTGTGGCAGGAGGTGATTTGCCTAATAGGGTTTAGGAGAAGTAGCGCAGCAAAAATACCGTAGGTTGTGAGCCGGACTGACGAGGGTTCAGATTCTCAAAATCCAGATTTTCCTCTCTAGCAGCGCTGTCTCATAGAACGTGATGCAAGCTGCACGTGTCATCCTGGTTTTTCCTGGTAGCCACAATAAAAAATAAATAAAAAGAAACAGGCAAAATTAGTTATATAATATATGTCATTGAATTCACTATATCTAAAGGATTATCCTTTCGGCATGTCATCAATATAAAGGGTAAAGAGATTTCTTGCATTCCCTTTTTCATACAAATTCTTTGAAATCCATTGCATGTTTACACGTACAGCACTTCTCCACCTGGACCGGCCACATTCCAGGTGTTCACCAGTCGCCTGGCTGGTGATGGCCACCATATTGGACAGTGCAAATCTAGCTCACGTGTTAGGATATTCCCGGTCGAAAGAGAAGGAAGATAGATTCAAATTAGCTTTGGCAAGGAAAGACCATTTGTTTCAAGTGTGGGTGGCTTTGGAAACACAAATGATGCAGCATCTCCACGTCCAAGTTCTGTTTTTATGTGGACCATTAGACAGTAGGAAGATGCCCCTTGGCAACTCCAAACCTGTGTGGCTCTTAAGTCTGACTCCAAGGCCTGAGAGACCATCTTCCGCCATAGTTCCAACCAAAACAAATTCAGGGAAAAAACACATGGGCTCAGTTCGTGTTAGGTGCCAGGGAGTACTCTCTCCAGAAGAAAGCAAAGAGATGATGACCAGATCCATCAAGGCTACAAACAGTGGACAGGGCGTCCCCCACCCCAAAAGGACCATAGTGGGCAAAACAACACACACCTGCTGTGAACGGAACGGCACCATCACTGTGAAGGTTATTGTAAGAATGCTCAGGCCAAAACTTCGAAGTCGTTCTTGATGCCTCTGTTTCTCACATACCGTGCCTGTAACCCTTCCCCCAAGAAATCCAGTTGACTTCACACATATCCGGGCGCGCGTTCCTTCCTACCACTGCAGCCATCACTCCGATTCAGGTCCCCGAGTCACTGATGCAGCCTTCTAACTCTGCGTTCGCTGTGGGAAACCTCCCTACCCCTACATCTTCTATCTCACTGAGAATAAAAGCCAGCAGCATCCTTGGCATTTCCCATAAGGCCCCCCGAGCTACGGCCCCTACCAACCTTTTCGTTTTGTCTCTCGTCATTTTACTTCTCCTCACTGGCCCCGTCCCTGCCACGGTGGCCTCTTTGCTGCAGACTCGGCCCTCCTTCAAGAGCTTTGCATTTTCTGTTTCCTCTGCCTGGAGCAACCCGTTCCAGCTACTTTAGATCTTGCAGCCTCCCAGTGTCAGGCCTTTATTCTAATACCACTTTTTCCATGATCCTTGTCCTATGGAAAATCACATTCCTTTCTCATCCCCCACCCTTGCTTTTTAGCTGTAGCATTTAACATTACATAACATGACACATTTTAGTGATTTTGTTCCCTCTCCCTCCCTCCCTCTCTCTCTCTCTCTCACACACACACACACCACACACAGTTGTAAGCTCCACAAGCTCAGATATTTTTGTCTGTTGAGTGCAGTGTTCCTGTGCCTAGAACAGGTTCATTAGAGAGGCTCCACAAGGATTTATCCATGAATTAATGATGTATTTGGAATATGGAAGTATACATCGAAGAGTAGCCGTCCTCATTGTTTGCCACCGGAAGCTGTTTTCAGGATAAAAAAAAACACAATGGAACGCTGCGAGGAACAATTAAGTGCCAGTGGTCCCAGCCTACAAGGCATTTTAAGCCTTAGTCCGGGTCACTGTTTTGCAGTTGAACTGTACAGTATCCCACTCACCAGTCTTGCCTTTCTCCAACTCATTTCAAAACCGTGGCACTCATCAGGAGAAGCCGGTTCATTTCCAAGAGTCCCAAATGCTACATACCTCCTTGAGAGTCTGTCTTTGAGGTTCAGATGGAAATTTGTCGAAGGCAACTGGATATCGCAGAAGCCAAGAGTGGAGACAGCTCGGAGCTGACGAATCTAGACGTGGAGGCATCTTCGTGGAGATGGTAGTCAAGCCTTGACGATGGGCGAGGGGATCAGGGTGGTCGGAAGTGTAGGGCGTAGGGATGACTGGTGAAGAATCTGTATTCAAGGTTAGCTTTGCTACTTCTGCTCAGTCCGTGGGTGGCAGCGGAGAGTGGCAAACGAAGTGTGGATGACCACTGAAAACTAAGTCTCAGCCTTCCCAAAGAAAGGCTTTGACAAACACTCCTCAGAACGAATTCGAGGAGCCAAACCTTATCACACCCGTGCACACACGTGCCACAAGGAACCTTTCCCCGAGGCAATGCAGGAGGAAGTGTGAAACTTCTAAAAAACCCTGTTCTATTGAATTACCTTCAGAAGTGCTTTAGCATGGGGGACTAGGGTGAGGAAGGACGGCTGGGGTTAGTGATTTTGAGTGCTACAACTTTATGTCGGTGTATTATAAATATGCGATCCTATTTAATGTAGCGAGCCATCTGGTATATCAACAAGTGAAGGCCAAGTTTGTAATTGGCAGGGAAAGAAGTTATAATCTTTAAGGAGCTTTGTGTCCAGACCAATTCATTCTCTAACGGACCTTCATTGCCTCTGTCGCCGCAAACTCCCGAGAGGAGTCTTAAGAGCGAAAAATCCAGATTGGCTGAGCTTGATTTCTTTAGTGACTTTTCCTTTTTGGCTTCATCTCTCACCCAGAAGGCACTTGGAAAAACCCTTTCTTTAAAATGCAGCTGCTCACCTGGCCCAGGAACGCCTGGTTTGTCGTTTGTGGGTGGCTTTTATCCTGAAAGTGGGAAAGAAGCGAATTGTGTGGCAGAATCTGTTTCACATCCTCGTAGGCGACACATAGTCTGGAAATAAAATGGTGTGTTTCATGAGAACGTTAACGAGACAGGGTTTCTTAGCGGAGTAGGAAGGTCCTTTGGTATTACATGCTTCTCCCTTTGGTTCAAGGGTTCAGGCAGGGCCAGCACGCCCAGCTGACCAGGTTAGCGGGGCCCCACTCAAGGGGGCGCCCTTGACCTCACAACCTGTGCGGATGGAGCCACTGCAGTGGTGTCGGCTCAGCCTGCTCAGTGGTACGAGGTGATCCTGGGGAAAAGATGAGTCTTTGGAGTTAGACTGGCCCGAGGCCAATCACACACACACACACACACACAAACCGTGATCTTGGACAGGTTCCCTCATTTCTAAAACGGGGATTATACTAAGACTTTCCTCATAGTGTTGTTAGAAATGAGGCAAGAAATTGCCTTTACAGACCCTTTCCCTTCACCTAGACTCCTCACCTGGGCAAATTCCTCTTCATGTTTCAAAACCCACCTTGGTATTTCCACGGTTAACCTCCCCTCTTCCCTCCTTACTACCTCCAAATATATCCGGTTGCCGTGGGAAGATTGGAAGTGCCATTATAAAGTAGATTTCTTTTTTCATTTTGTTGGTTCATTTTGGTGCACCGCATTTCTCATATTTTGTGGCCAACTACATTTTCACGTGCCCATTTCTGCAGCTGAAATCTGTCTGCTTGCTCGCTTGCCTGACCAGCACTTACTCTTCCATCTCTGGTAAGGGGAGCCATCTCGGAATCAGTTGAGCTACTCACTCTCCCTGCATTTCTTGCCTCTGGCATTCAGACAGGACGGACACCTCCCTCCAACGCCAGTATCTGCCCGTTGTGACTCAGGCTTGTCCAATCATCCTTTTCCAACAAGGCTTATTTCTCCCCCTCCTCTCCACTCCCCTCTCCTCTCCATCATGAGAGGGTACAACAATAATATGGCCATATGCAAACCAAAAGGTGGGCTCTCAACCGACATCACTTCTGCTGGTGCTTTGATCTTGGACTTCCCAGCCTTCGGAACTGTGAGAAGTAAAATTCGTTTTTTAAGCCACCCCGTCTATGGCAATTTGTCATAGCAGCGTGAATGGACCGAGACGACAGGGAAAGCCAGCCCGAAAACAACACAAAATGTTAAAAAGATGGTCATCTCTGAAATCACTTGCATATCAGCACCCGTATCTAATTGAGTCTGAACCCCTAAACTTTTCAGTTTTATAATAAATCAGATTCCTCACCCCACTTTTTTTGTGTATAAAGTAGTTCAAAAAGTGCTGAGTTGCAGAGTCTGTTCTACTTAAATTCGAGGGCAGGATGGTGGATCTGTATGACCCTTTTTAGCACTCACTATGTCACATTCAAAAATGCCAGTTTCAGAAGTTCAGAGGTAGAGATTTAACAACTGAAAATCGTGCATAGTCATCCAGATGAATTAAGCCAGCCTGTGAGCCTGAGGTGTGTAGTCATTTTTTACCCGGAAATATAGTGATTTTTACAAGTCACATCTTGATCGACTGTCAGCTCGGTGAGTGTCTTCAGAGCCGACAAGTGATAAGCCAGTTGTTTAGTTATTGATGATGCTGCCGGACTAGGGATGTGCTTTGGGGGCTGTGAGTCTGCACATGGACCCAAAGGAAAGACTGGCTTTTTCAGACATTCCCTTGATTCACCCAGAGGGGCCCTGGAGTCGAAGGCATGAGGATTTATGTCTTTGTCTTCTTCCAGAGCGAGGGACTAGTTCTCATCCAACCAATGGTATTTTCTGCAGAAAGGCCGACCACCAAGTTCATTGCCAAAACTTCTCAATTCTTCAGTTCTGTTGTCTTATTAGTACAAAGTCACCATATACAATTATCATAGCAGCTAATATTTATTTATCAGTCCTTTCCATGTGGCAGGTGTGCCAGCACTATTCCAAGTGCTGAGGATAAAGTGGTGCATGGCACTGACCTATGCTTGTCCTTATAAAGTATGTATACATATCAGTGGGAGAAATGGAAGGTGAAGAAGTAAGCCGATGTGCGAACAAGATAATTACAGGTTTTGATAGGAGATGGAAGGGAACCCAGCGGGTGATGTGATAAAAAGGTAATTGAAAGTGGCGATAGTTAGGGGTGGGGTGGGGGGTGGGGGGAAGATCCGTCTTTACAATTAGTAACAAAATGAAACCATCTCTGAGATGGTAACGTTGCAATAGAGACCTACTGGTGAAGGAGGAGACAGCCAAGGATAATTTCACAGCGGGTGCTCCAGGCGGGGATGAAAAAAGGTGACGTCCCTGAGGCTGGAGAGAGCTTGGCGAGGTGACGAAACAGAAGCGAGGTCAGTAATGCTGGTGTACAGTGGGCGAGAAGGAGAGGCGTATGGAGAGGGAGAGGGATTTGAGGCAGGTGGGGCCAGGTCATGCTGGGCCCCAGCCAAGTGGTAGGAACCGTGGGCTTCATTCCTGAGTGTGTTATGTTATTTGCTCCTCATACAGGCTGACGAGGTAGGTACTCCTGCAGGACGAAGGATCTTGTGGAAAGCCACACCACTTGCGGACAGCAAAACCATGATTCACTCCGTAGTTCTCTTTCCAGGACCCGTCTCCTTCACCCTAATAAGGCTTCATCCTGTGGTTCCTAAGCCACAGACGGATCCGATAGACTATGGAGCAATGCCTGTTCATGACTGTTTATCATAAGTGTCATGACGTTATGAATAGAGATCTCTTAGCAGAGTGTCAGGCAAAGTCAGTGCATGACAAATAGTGCAATGTCTCCTCTGAGGGCTGCCCAGTCTGTACTTCATGTAACCTTTTTGTCAAATCTTTAATTCTGGTAAAATACACATAACATAAAATTTATCATCTTAACCATTTAAAAAATGTACAGTTCAGCGATGTTCGCTAAATTCACATTGTTGTATAACCAATCTCCAGAACAATGTTCATCTTGCAAAACTTAAGATGCATACTCATTAAAAACAACTCTCCATTTTGTCTCCCCCACCCCGCCCCTGGCCACCACCATGCTACTCTCTGTCTCCGTGAGTCTGACGACTCTAGGTACCTCATATAAGCGGGACCATACAGTATTTGTCCTTTTGTGACTGACTTCTTTCACTCAGCATAATGTCCTCAAGGTTCATCCATGTTGTAACATGTGTCAGAATTTTCTTTTTAAGGTGAATAATATTCTATTGTATGAATACACCATGTTTTGCTTCTTCCTTCACCTGTAGATGGACACTTGAGTTTCTTCCACTTACGTGTATTGTGAATAACGCTGCTGTGAGTATGAGCATGCAAAAATCTCTTCCAGACCTTGCTTTTAATATTCGTGGGAATATACACAAAAGTGGAATTGCTGGATCATGTGCTAACTCCACTTTTAATTTTTTGAGGAAATGCCGTCTTGCTTTCCACAGCGGCTACACCGTCTTATATTCCCACAAAGGTTCTGATTTCTCCCACCTTTGCCAACATTGGTTATTTTCGCTTTATTTGTCTGTCTGTTTGTTTTATAATAGCCACCCTGATGGGCATGAGGTCTTTGCTTCACGTAATCTTGGCTATCTCCTTAGGAAGTATGTCATTTTTGGAGCAGCTGGCAACATGTCATTCCCTTCTATCCACAACTTCCTGATGTAAATGGCATACATCACTGATGAAACCTTTACCATGTAGGTAAGAACATGGCGTCTTGCCTATAAAAATAGTTTTGTGTATTCAGGATCACGTTTGTCTGGCATTTATGAGAATCCACAGATTTCTTTAGAATAATCAAGGGGGCTTTGAGTTTCTGTCTTGTGCACTTGAAAGTATCCAAACCATATCCTTTTAATGTGGCTAAAATGCTGTTTCTCTCTCAGAGTTGCACAGCCCATAATTAAATGATTTGTAGGAGCGGTCTGAATTGAGGGCCCCGTTCATCAATACTGCATGAATTATGTAGGCATATCTTCATTTTTACATTATTTATCTCTGGCCAGATGGGTACGTTGGCTGTGAATCCACTTGCAGCTTCGGCACACTGACATCTGTGCCTGGTTGGGCCACCTGGGGGCTGGAGTGCATAGTTGTGGTTGGGGACACGGGGGGCCCTCTGCTTCCAGGCAGTTCGGGAGTGCTGTGAGTTCTGGTGTTTGACACTTGATTAGTCACCCCCTAAGTAGCTCCTATTTGAGTGAAGCAGAAAGGATCTGAGAGACGCCAAAGCTTTGGGAAAGGGCAGGCGATATCCTCTGTCCGAGTGGTGATGCCGACACCAATATTTTCACAACCCATTTGTCCTGTTTTCAGTGCAAATGTAAAAATTATAATAATTGCGAGAACTAAATATTTAGGAAAGCCGTATGATACAGTGGGCACTGTGATACAAATATTTATGTGCCCCCAAAATTCTTGTATTGAAACTTAATCTCCAACGTGATGGAATTTGGAGGCAGGGCCTTTGGGAGGTGATGTGGGCATGAGGGTGGAGCCCCCATGGGTGGGATTAGTGCCCTTTTATTAAAAAGACCCCAGCGAGCTCCCTAGCTTCTGTCACCATGAGGGGTACAAGGAGGAGACACAGGATCTGCTGGCACCAAACAGACTTCCCAGCCTCCAGAACTGTGGTAAATAAAGGTTTGTTTGTTTGTTAGCCACCCAGCTGATAGTATTTTGGTTTTAGCGACCCAAATAGACTAAGACAGTGAGTGAAAGTGTGGGCATCGGGGCTCCGGCTCTACTTACTGTGTGATTTGGGGCAAGCTCTTCCTTCGGGTTCTCCTTCTGGGCAGTGATGTCACATAGTTACCTACTGTACAGAGTGGTTGCGGGGATTAACTGAGACTATGCAGGTCATAAAATGGAGTGTTATACAGCTGCGAATAAAAAAGGTAAAGATTTAGAGGTCCTGCTGTGGAGTAACTTCAAAGATATGTTACTGACGGAAATACAAAGGGCAAAATGTTACATCTAGGAGGTTCCTCATTGAGTAGGAAAAAAGTAATAGAATTATAGATTATATTTGTTTGCATACACATAGCATCTCTGGAACGTTCTACACACAAAACCAAGCGGTTTCCCCTGGGGAAGTGACGGGGCAATGTCTTGACTGCTGTTTCATGTTGTTGTTATTTGTGTTTTATTGTGTGCTTTTATACATATCTTTAAGGAAAAGGCTTTGTTTTTAAAAGAAAGAGTGATACACAGAAATGAGCTCAGTGCCAAGTGGAGATATTTTTTGCACTTGCACAGGAACCTCTTTAGCACCCGGTGATACGTCTCACCTAGACCCTGGTCTTTCTGGTCTGAGCTGTGTGGACCTGCTGCCCTCCCCTGGCTTCTCACTAATGTTTCCTTGCTGTACTTGCTGGATAATTAGAGAACATTCACCCAGTCATAATCCAAGGAGAAAACGGGGGTCTAGAAAAATCCCACCTGGGCCCTTGGCTGAAGGCATGCGGGATGTCCACTTAGCTTAGTCATCAGCTCCACAACGCCACAGCCAGGGTACATTTCTCTCTCTTACTTATGGAAATGAACCACAAACGTTGAAAATTCTATCCTGTTCAGCTGTTTTATGGGGCTGTGTATTCTCCTCAAGCAATGGGATGCGTATGCAGCTTGCTTTTTCCAGTGTTCTTCTTCATTTGATTTATCAGAGATGATACTTGGTAATTCATTTTGATATTGTTTCCTGTATCCAATGATAAACACTCGAGAGAAACCAAGAAATCTATTTTTTATATTAAATGATAACACTGCCCCTTTCATTATCCTCCCAGAACTGCAAATCAACCCCGCTCGCTCAACTAAAAGAGAGGAACTAAGCCTTGTTCAGTGTTGATTCCTACATAATTATGTTAAATATGGTAGGACTAGGTTTTACAGAACCAGGAGGGGGCAGTAAATTACCTTTTTTACTGTTATTAAAAGTGAATCCTGTGTCTCCTGCATAACAAGGTCTCATCCGTTTTCTCTAGAATTTGACCAATTTTTTTCCCCACCAAGGGAAAATTTTGAGCTTCATGGTCATTCTGGTTTTATGTAATACTCCCATTAGGTTTTAATTAGTGTCCTTTCAAATTACTTCCCATAAATAGACAAAAACAAATTTTGCACTCGCAAAAATGTCTTTTTTTTTTTTTCTTCCTCACTTTGTAAATGAGATGAAATCATGACTTTTCTTGAGGTCTGTCTTGCTCTTCTGGTTCGGACATAGGTGAAAGTGGACGTGCCACCAGATAAACCGAAATCAAAGTGTAATGCTCTGGGGGGTTCAGTTCCTTGTGAGAGATGAGAGAAGAAAATGGTGCCTTTAAAGAAAACAGCCACTTTTCTTGTAATATTCCACTGCTTCAGCAGACACGTGTGCATGCCCAGAGAATACGCTTGGTGACGACTCTTCAGACTGGAACCTTTGGCGTGCAAAGGCACATTCCTTTTGTTTGCCTGTGGCTGCTTCCTCCTTAAACTTATATATTTGAATACCATTAACTTATGTAATTGCTATGTTCCCTACCCGGGTACCTAATATATCTGGCTAGTTTTAAGGAACACTGTGTCTTCTCTGTGGGATGATTTGGGGGTGGTTTAGGAATTATTATTGGCTGTGCTATAAATGTTTGGGGAGGGAAATACAGGATACTTCCAGGCCGCAGTTAACGCCTCCTAATGTCAGAGTCTGTGTGCTACCCAGAGGCTGGGAGACAGTGCCAACCCAGGGAACTAACTACGTAAAGCGAAAACTCATCGCTACTGTCAGGTACTTGTTACGTATTTATATTGGCATATATTGGAGATATACATATACATACATACATGCATACATATACACACACACATATGTATGTGATTATATTAAATGTCCACTTAGTGTGTGTGTGTGTGTGTGTGTGTGTGGACATTTAATATAATCATATGTATGTGATTATATTAAATGTACACACACACACACACACATGTATGTGTGTGTGTGTGTATACATATATTTTGTCCTCACGACTCACAATTCTGAAGAAGGAAGAGGTCAGACTCATTTTTTTCCTGCAATTCTGACAGCCCCAAAACTGCAGACTACACATTTCTCGGCATAGCTAAAGGATATTTTCTTAAGGATCCAAGTTCTCATTAGTCTTCATTTTATAGTTGTTGCTTTTTTTCCCTCATCCCTCCCCCACCCCCATTGCACCTACACCAGATGAAGCACGAGGCAAAAATTAGATTATACACAATTTGCACACTGATTTATTAGCCTCAGCCAGGTCTTTTGTGAAGGAAGAGGAAACGGTATGAACAGCTCTTGGGGGCTCTGTTTGAGTGGAGTTCTGCAGCAACACCGAGTTTTAGGATGAATTTTGGCTGGGGGTAGTCTCCCCTGCAGTAGGAATGAGGTGCGTGTCTGCTTACAGATGCCCCCGGCACACTTAGCAGATAAGCGGACGTGAGTGAGCACCTCCACGAAGTACCTCGCTGGTTTCCGTGTTTTCCCTTGCGTGGTATTTTATTCCTCTATTCCTCCTCCTGTGGCATGTGAAGGGGATTATTCTTATAGCAGAGTATTTACCTGATCTTATTTTGAAATCATCCAGTCTATTTCAGAATCCCAGCTGTACCACTGATGCACTTAAGAGATGGAGAGCAGGAAGGGTTTTTTTTGATCTCTTTAACTTCCTCATCTGTAAGATAGGGTGATCGTAATAGTTCTGCCTTCACAAGATTGTTTGGAGACTTATACGAAACGGTGCAGTGAGGTTCTTAGCATAGGGCCAGCGAAATAATAAACACGCAATAAATGTCTAACGTGTCATTCTTTATTATGTTCCACCGGTGTCCTCATACCCTTTTATGACACTTTTTGGGAAATTTCTTCAAGCTCAGTGCCACTTCTTAACAGTCACTGTATCATCTTGAGGGAAGGTCTGTAAGACTGCTATGCTGTAGCGTTTATGCCTTTCAGCAATTTTCAACGTGGGGAAACACAGGTTGTGCAGTTTACTCATCAAATAACCGGAAACATAACTTGAGCAAATTTCTCTCTTGTGTAAACAGTGAAAACCCAATGTCTTGTTCTCTTTCTCTCCTTGTAGAGGAGGAGACATTCCTTGAGCCCAACTGGATTTTGAATGTTTCATAACCTTGGAAATTGTTCGCTTCTATGAAGTCATCACTTTTATTATATAACATAAAGGGGAAATAAAGTTGTTAATTCTCGATGCATCTGAAGTGGTGACATGCAGCAAACAGCTCATTATCTCCCACACAGAGCACGATTACTCAGTATAGAGAAACACTGCTTTCAGATGCTGCCTTATATTTGAGCTTCCCCATGCTGGCTAATGTCGATATTGATTCTGAATAATTCAAATAGCAATAAAATTGGGTGTTCATGACAGTCAATCAGAGGCATTTTATATTTAATGCTCAACGGAAGAAACACAGTGTCTTTTTACCTTCTGAATTTCAAAGCTGTTAAAGTAATTGTAAGTCATTAAGCTAAATTTCTCTGCATAATCGGGATAGTTAACCTAATTCATGCACCATTCAAAACAGTGGAAAAGAACTGCTGAAATTTTAGTTAATGCCATATATATGTATTATGTATGTATATACTTGCATGTATATGTATTTCGTACACACACACGCATGTTTAGCCAAAGTCAGATCACTTTACCAGCATTCATTTCATTTATCACAATCAACAAATCATATGGGGATAACTTTAAATAATTCATTTAATCATATTTTTTCAGATATTCCCAATGGCCTCAGATATGAATAACTTCTGTTGAAATAGAAATACTAAATTAAGGATCTTAATTTTTTCTATATGATTGTTCTGCTATCATCCTTCTGGTTCTCAGCCGTCTTTGTACAATAGAATTGCCTGAGATTATAATAATAATAATAATAATTTATAGTAGGGGTCACAAGCCCCGAAGATTCTGATTTATTTGCTCTAAAGTTAGGACCTGAGCATCAGGGTTTTAAAAAGTCTTCCCAGTGGAGTCTAATGTACAGCCTGGAGTGACAACCATGGCGAATCCGATTCACTCACTCACTCATTCACTCATTTATTCAGCATTTGTTTATCAAGTACCTGTCATGCTCTACAATCGTCCAGGCATTCTGCTGGCTAACAAGATGAGAAAGGTGGTCTCCAGGAGCCCTCAAAAAATGTGGTTTAGACCGTAAAACCAAAGACAGTGTCTATAAATGGCTTTCTGGAAAGTTTAACACTCCCTCCTCGAGGAATATTATCAAAACTCTAGAGAGGATTGGGTTTCAAAAGGGTTCCTGGCTGTCTGGAGAACTTACTTCATTCCATTCTAAGTCAAGACCTGTAAACCTTAATACTTGATCACAGATTTGTGCATTGGAAGGTAGGGTTATAGGTGAAAGCAGAATTCTACCTTCCTTGCGAGTTGGATTTTAAAGTCATCTTCCGGGTTAACTGAAGGCAAGTTTTGTTTCTGGCTCTGGGGAGGAGTGATACTTCTCATGGTTAGTGCTTAAACACTTGTAGGACAAATGGGTTTGGGGAGAAAGCTGTTGAGAAGAGAAAAATGACCCAAGATGTGTATTCCTAAAGCTAGCAAAGGATGCCTCATTTAAGAGGAGTGAAAAGACTGATCAAAACTTCAGGCCCTAGTGGGTTGACAGGTGCTTCGACTTCTTGAGCATATTCCTCCAGGAAATAATTTAGAGGGCTTTTAAATAACGGTAGAGATCGTTCTGATGCTCTTTAGAAACGCTTGGGCTGTATGTTAAAAATACACTTCTCCACCTCTGCAATCCTTCTTGCTTTAAGAATTTGCTTTGCTAAAAGAAGCCTAAAATAATTATAACTGTCTTTATCTGGAGAGGAGGAGGGGACATGGGAACAAAGCTTGAAAAAGTATAAAGGGTTCGTTTGGGGAGATGGTCTGATTATTTACCAGAATAGGGGGGAGTAATGGGTGATAAGAATCCATTCCATCTCACTTGTGTTAATTTTAGAACATGAAGCATATCATATAGTAAATAGTAAGCGTGTGGGATTCATATATCTGGTCCTGGAAAAGGGGTTGCATTGAGAGATGAAAGTGATGTCATTGGTTAACAAAAAGACTGGTCATTTTGTGGCAGACCTTCACTAAGGATTAAGTGTGAGGACTTTTACAGGAAACACCACTCTCTTGGAGCCCCAAGCCATTTTCAGGGTCATCATTCAAGACAACAAGACTAAACTGATTTTTAAGTGAATTACAGAATTCTAGAGGTGAAAGACACCTTAGGTGTCATTTCTCAAGAGTCTCTCAGACCTGGCTGAGACTCAGAACCACAAGTGGACTTTACCTAAGATGACCAGACTTCAAAATGTCTGTCTTCCTGAATCCGAACGCCCAGGTAGGGGGTCTGGGGATTCCTACCTTTGACAGACTTTTTTCAGCTAACCCTGTGATAGTCTATGAACCAGTATTTAAAAACCATTGGCCCCGCTGGAATCTTTTAAGTTACCCATCAGGAAACAGAGGTTATTATCTTGCAACCCAGACCAGAAGCAAGACTCTGAATACCTATTCTAGGAATAGCCTGTGTCTTTCAAAAACTGATGATATCCCTCCCTTGGAATGCCTAAATTAGAGACCACTGCTTTGGGGCAGCTGGGGACCATTGCTTAGAGTTGCTGAAGGGGCAAGTCTTCAGGAAAGAAACAAAAGTCAGATCTTAGAGGAACTGTATTCAAAAGCTCCAGTCTAATGTGAAATGGTAGGCTAGGTCAGGAGACAGAGTCCAGCATAACTAAGAAGGAAGGATCTGGAAATATTGCCACAAGTGTGGGCAGATACTGCTCAGTCCAATGTGAAATGGTAGGCTAGGTCAGGAGACAGAGTCTAGCAGGAAGGATCTGGAAATACTGCCACAAGTGTGGGTAGATACTGCTCAGTCATCACGTTGGACGGCTGATAGCCAGTGCATAGTTTTACTTTAGAAAAGGGATCAGCAACCGGAAATCTCATCTGTTACAGAATGTGGCCCTCTCACCCCCGTCCCCAGGCTTGCTGTTTCTCTCCACTCCTGCAGAGGTGGAGCAGCCAGTACCTGTGTCTCTCTCTGCCTGAGGACATTTCTCAGGATTGTGGGGAGTTGCATTCTTATGCACAGACAGGGGAGACCAGAATGGTGGGGGAATTAATGCCCCAGGGAACAGCCTTCAACTGGTGACTTTTAGGTGTAGGTATGTAAATACCCCAGCTTCCTGATTGGGGTGCTGCTGAGGCATGCTTTTTACAGGTGTCCCCAGCGATAAGCCCACCTATGCCTGGCGCCTCAGCGAACCCTTTGTTAAAGAATGCCTTTTCTTCTCTGTGCACCTTTCTTCCACTCCTAGTGGGTTCCCCTGACCCCAAATAAATAACTCGCTCTCAAATCTTTGTCTAGTTGTTGACTTCCGGGGAATCCAAATGAATAGAATATCTGTGTGTTCCTGTATTTTCTTGCACAGTCAGTAAACATCTGACATGTGGCGTGTGGTCTAATTTTGATCAAAAAGGAACTATTTTAAAGGATCCAGAGAATCTTATGGGTCTCAGTTCTAAGAGGTCAGGCTGGGAAACTACGGGTCACTCCTCTGTTCTGCCCTCCCTTTCTCCTTCACTCTTCCATTTGCTTCTTCTGCGGTCTCTGGTCTCTTCCTTTCTTCTCCCTAAAGACTGACTTCCCCCACCGACTTATAATGAATAAACTTTCCTACAATCTCAGCTGGCACGTATCTGGACTACCCTAGTGCCAACTTTGATCAAATGCCAGCTCCAGAATTCACCGTCTCCGAGTCCCGGACCCCAGTTCACGTTCTCAGGAGAGAGAATGCCTCTGATTGATGCAGCATGCCTAGGAATGAGCTGTACAAAGCTGGCAGCCTCCCTGGGCTGGTCACCTGCACTGCACCTGCACTGGGAGGCCCCTGAGGAGAGTCATGCCACCTGTTTCATTCAGTATCTCTTCCAGGGATAACAGGCATGGGTGTTAAACTACAGAGGATTTGGTATGACAGGCAATCGCTTTTCATCCTGAATAGGCGAAATTTCCGTCATCCTACAACCAGTTATCCACAGTGGTTAGCACACAGTACAGTGGGTCTGCGAGGCAGCAGCCCTCCCTGTTCACAGGAGGGCAAGGACTTTGTAGGGAGGAATAAGGTGAATGCTTAGCATGTATACACAATGCTCCCACCCTCTGTTGCTGGAAGCGCATAAGCCTGTTTCTGCCAACAAAGAACAAGCACATTCTGTCATTGCAGCCATACATGCTGGATGCCTACATTTTTAAAGAGTAAATAATGGTGCTTTTTTCATTGTTGTTTGTTTGTTTGTTTTGGTTAGTTGGTTGGTTTTTTAACTTGGGTAGCAGCCATGATTTAAACTTTCCAAAGCAAAATTTGTATCTAAAGGTCTGTTGATCTATGTGCTACATTTCATGACAAATGATGAAAATACCAATTTCTATATAAAGTAAAAGCTAATTTGACACTTTTTAAAAGGATCACAACTTATTTTGGGGCATTTTTTAAAACAGAAAATAGGTACATAATCTTTTTTGAAAATAACTTCCTAAGTGATGTCAACATTTGGGGCTCTCTTTGACATAAAAGATGCCAAAAAATAAATACATGCAAATATTAAAATGTAAATAGTGCGCAATAGCAACCCCTTACCTCTTACATGTTACTGGAACTATGTGCTTATTAGCAGACACCAGAGCCCAGGCAAACTCTGTTTCTGAAATTCGGCCTTCAAGAAAATGGAAACAGACCCATGACTTAAGCATACATGTATATGTTTCCACGTGAAGGATACACTTTTCTGATTTACACAGCCCGTGCCCCGGAGTGGGGGCTGTGTCCGTCAGTTGAATCTACTCAGCACAATGGCATCTCAAAAATTAATTTAAAAAACGGGTTCACTGTGGGTTTTCTAAGGGCAGCCGAAGAATTCGCTAAGTCGAGCTAGACAAATGTTTTTGTAACGAACCATTTAATAATTAATATGTAGCACATATAATGATGATTAGAGCCTGCAGTGGTTAAAAATCCAAGCTTGTTTAAGGCAGCGAAAATACTCTGTAGGATACCATAATGGTAGATACATGTCATTACCCATTTGTCCAAACCCATTGAATGTACAGCGCCAAGAGTGAACCCTAATGAAAACTATGGACTCTGGGTGATCATGATACGTCGATTCAGGTTCGTTCGTTGTAACTAATGTGCCACTCTGTGGGGGTGTCCATAGTGGAGCGTGAGGTGGGGGCGGGGTAAGGGATAAATGCAAAATCTCTGTGCATGCCTCTCGATTTAGCAATGAAACTAAAAAAACATAAAGTCTTAAAAACAAAAACAAAAACTCCCCCAAAACAATTAACCAAACAAAGAAACCAAAAGCCAAAAAGGAGCTCTGCCATCTAACAGAGCTGTGTTCCAATCCCATCGCTACGACCTGCTTACAGACGGACAAGTAGGGGCTCGCTCCAGAACCGATATGCGTCCAGGGCTCACGGCCACCTTCTGTTCCGAGTGGCGGTCCCAGGCTGTACAGAGAACCGGTCCTTAAATAGTCCAAATAGCATCTTCGTCTGCCTGAGGGGTCGCAGTGGAGCCAAGTCTGTCTGAGAGTCTGTGGGCCCTGTGCTAGGTCCGGGCATCATCAGGGGGTAGCAGTGCATATGTTTCTTCTTGCTGTGCTTGTTTGAAAGAACTTCCACACAGGCCACCTGAATGTGACGTTGCGGTCTTATCACCAGATTGCACAGGCTTCTCAGAATTACACAGAGGCCAACAGCTTGATTTCAGGGCTTTTTGTGCCTTGGATCCTAGCTCACTTCCATGCAGCTTGGCAGTTGTGTGAAGTCTGACCTCTCCTTTCAACTCTTGTGGAATGTCTAAATGCCCTTTGTTGAGCCCTGAGCTGGGAAGGGTTTGTACGGATGCATTTGCTTTGTTCAAGAGGAAGAGAGGGATATCTTCGGGGCTGAGTTTTGAATTCGGGAGATTGTTAATCATTGGTCCTAACAGCTGGACTTTACTGAACACTTGAGATTATGCAGCCATTTCTTTTACATGGATTATCTCGTTTAATCCTTATAAATCTGGATGTGAAGGTCTTAATATCCCCACATTACAGAGGAAGACCTGGGTTCAGGAAGTTCAGTAACTTATTCAAATTGCCCCAGAGAGTAAGTGGCCTAAGTGGTCATTCAGCCCAAGTCAGTCAGAAGACTGTGGACTTAACCACTCCTTAAGTACCTGGGATGATGTATCTATCACAGAGGTTCTTTCTCTGATGGATTGTCTTCTCTGTCTGCAAATATCTTCTTTGCAAGGGTGGAGTCTGCGTGCGGCACTAGACTTCAGTCTTCTTCCCCTTTCCCTTCCTTTCCGCCCACTTCCTTCCTTTACTCCTATCCAATAAGACAACATAAATTCCACCTAAAATATGCAGAGAACATTTCTTCCAAAACCTAGTACCTAGAACAGGTGCAATGATGAAATGAAGAATAATTTTTCAATAATTTTGATGCCGTGTGAATGTTATTTAAAAAGTGTTGAAAAAATAAAATCCGTGGTTTATTGCTAGATGCAATTAATAATGAACATGGTCTCTGTTTCTATGGGATAAGATGCATATGGTTTACTGCAGTGGTCCTCAGCCTTTTTGGCACCAGGGAGCGGTGCTCCCATGAGAGTCTAATGCCTGATCTGAAGTGGAGCTGAAGCGGTGATGCTAGCACTGGGAAGCGGCTGCAAATACAGATGAAACTTCCTTGCTCACCTGCTGCTCACCTCCTACTATGGGGCCAGGTTCCTAACAGGCCATGGACCGGTACCAGTTCGTGGCCTGGTGCGGGGGATACCTTTGGTTTAGTGGAAAGAATATGGTTTTGGGAATTAAGTAGACATGAGTTCCATTCTCAGCTCAGCCATAGACCAATAGGATGGACTTGGGGAATTACTGAAACTCTGAACTTGGTCACTCAATCCTGCCAATTAAGGAAATTGCACCTATTGCACAAGGCTTGTTTGAAGATTGGAAAGTGATAGATGACCCCTAATGCAGTACCTGTCAGAAAGTGAGCCTTCAGAACATAGGTATTATGCAGCAGACATCTATTCAGAGCCCTTTGTGTGGCAGGTGCTGTCTGCTGTTTAAGTATTTCTTGCCCCTCTGGGGTTTCATTTACCCTGAAAGCTTGAGCCTGGTTATGAGAAGTCCCCAGAGAAGAGTCCACTGTCATCGGCCCTGAGTGGGATGGAAGGGAAGGGAGCAAGCCGGGGGTAGCGGTCCTCTCCTACTGTGTGGAACAGAAATAGAAGGAAATGAATTCTGGAGCTGGATCATTAGTTGCATAATTCAGGGGCCCTCCTCCTGTGACCACTTGGAATAAGCAGATGGTTAAAGAATAAGGGTTTGTCTTTTTGGCTTTGATTTTTTGAGATAATTACGTTTTATTTTTTCTAGTTGGGCTCTTCAGGTAGATTAAGTTGTTCATTGAAAGGGATTGGGGGAAGCATCGGCATGGTTATCCGAATATTTTCCAACCTTTATAAGGTTTCCCATTGCTCTTTCAATGATTTTAGCCATGAAGTGAGGGCATAAGCAGAGAGAATCCACTCCCACATCGTTAACATCGAAAATCAGTTTTGAAGGAGAGGTTGTTATTTACATCCCATCTCTGTTGTACTCTACACTCTTCAGACCACGCGTGCGATAATTTATTCATATGCTGTGGATTCCAGATGCGGATGCGTTGGGAAGAGAAAAGAGGGGTGGCAAGTGGGCTGCATGGAGGCTGAAGCAATGGATCCTGAGCCTGGGTGTAGATTCTGAAGGTTGATCAATTAGTGATGTCTGCCATGGGTGAAACACAGAGGAGAAGCAGCCTGTGTGCTTTGTACCTGCCACATATCTCTGACCTGGAGACTGTCTGAAAAAGGAGAATCTCATTTAAAGAATGTTTAGTGAGTTTCTACCATGTGTCAGACACTGTGGTAGGCACTGAAGAATTGGTATTACATAAGACAGACATGGTCTTCCCTTCATGGGCTTACAATAGAGGAAAACGAGAGGCCCAGTTATAAGGAATATTGACAAGAATTAGAACTCTTTGGCCAAGACAAGCAAAATTCAGGCAATATAATTTTAATAAACAAGGAGTTATAATATTTTTGCATCACCCCATTTTTTTCTACAAGAGTCCAATTGCTATGTGTCCTGCCCTCATTCATTAATATTTCTTTTTAGAGGTCTAAAAGTTAATTAGGTTCACTACTGGTCTAAATGGCCATGCAAAGAGTAGAAGAGACTGCGGTGTGCATGTATGTCTACATCACAGTATTAAACAGAATGCAAACATTTGAAAATCGAGAGAACAGTTGTGTTACTTCTAGTCCTGCCCAGCTGGCTAGAATAGCCACTGCCTGGTACCCATCAGTTTTCTAGTAGCAATTCCTACTGAATTCCTGTTTCAGACTGAACTCTGCTTCTCGGATTCATTGTCTCACCTGAGGCTTATTTGACATGAGGGTTTAGCAAAGAAGGGCAGTTTGGAAGATTGACGAATATTAATCAGATTGAAGATGGGCTGGTTTCTTTCCCCAAAATGTCCCAGAGCCTTATGTTGGTTGTCTGTCCAGATAGACAAATGAAGTGTGGGATTTAAATCACAATCCATTTTTAATAAGAGGGAAAGTGTCTTCTCTCAAGGTCTTTATATTTCAGTTAGCAACTCCTTTCATTTAGGATATTGTAGACTTTCTTTAAACAAAAGGCACCATATTTTTTAAGGATGGGAGAAGCTATGAGACCTCAGTGTAATTAAAAATATTTATTAAGTAAGCTCATGAGTAAACAGCCCTTAATAGAGTGCCTGGCTCAGAGCAAAGTGTTAAATAAATGCTAACTCTTGCCAGTATGTATAATAATGTGTCTCCACAATGGAAAACAAAAACCACAGGGAACATTAGTATTTTTTTCTTTTCATAATTCTAAAAAGAGAGGTTGGACTTTTACTTCTGTCCAAGACAGAATCATAGGGGCCATATTTAATCCACTATCTTCAATGACCATAGAAGAGGCAACATACATGAAACAATGATTTGCATATCACTGTATGTCTTGGTCCATTTGGGCTGCTCTAAAAAAATAACACAGACTGAGCGGCTTATACAGTAACTGAAAATTATTTTTCGCAGTTCTGGAATTTGGGAAGTCCAGGAACAAGGCAACAGCAGATCTGGCATTTGGCGAGAACCCACTTCCTGGTTCATAGATGGCTGACTTCTCGCTGTGTCCTCGCATGGTGGAAGGGGCAAAGGAGCTGTCCGGGATCTCTTTTACGAAGACACTAATCCCATTCATGAGGGCTCCACTCATGACCTATTCACCTCCCAAAAGGTCCCACCTCCTAATACCAAGGCCATTCAGGTTAGGTTTCAACGTATAAATTTTGGAGAGACACAAACATTCAATCTATGGCATTGTACATCAGGCAGTGACACACAGTGATCCTTGAGAGATATGAAACAAATGACGTGAGCCCTACAATTCCCCCAGTTTGTTGCCTTAGAGGGTTTCCATGCAGAGAGAAGGGGAACCTAATTGAAGCCCAGTGGACTGTCTGCCCTGAGGCACCAGACTGGTTGTCCAGGGAACTAGGCACCTATCGTACTGAGGAGAGAGCACTAGAGAGGAGCGTCAAAACCCAGTGGAGAATTTATAGTAATCCTAAAAATGTAAGTACCAAGCAAAAGAGTTATGAAATATGTGAAGCAAAAACAGAAGAAAAATAAATAGAAAAATCTATAATTATAATTGGAGACTTAAGCAGCCCCCTCTCAACAGTTGCTAGAACAGCTAGATAGGGTGTCAGCAAGAATAGAGAAAAATTCAACAACACCATCAATCAACAGGATGTAACTGACATTTATAGAAAACTCTACCCCAAACAGCAGCATACACATTCTTTTCGACAGCCCATGGATCATATACCAAAATAGACATGTCCTGAACATAAAGATACCAGGACAATCTCCAAACACTTGGAAACAAAACAATAAAATTCTAGGTAATTTCTGGGTCAAAGAAGAAATCTCAAGAGAAAAACAAAAGTACATTGCACTTAATGAAAATAAACATACAGCTTATGAAAACTTTTGAGAACAGCTAAAGCAGTGCCAAGAGGGAAATGTATAGCATTAAATGCTTTGACTAAAATGGGGACAAGTCTAAAATCAATAAGTTCCCACTTAAAGAAAGAAGAGCAATAAACCTAAAGCAAGCACAAAGCAGAAAATAATAAAAATTGAAGCAAAATTCAATGAAATTGAAAACAGAAAAATAATAGATAAGAGTTTATTATCTAAAAAAAATTTAAAAATTCAAACATCTATCAAGAGAAACGGAGAAAATGAAAAGACAATAATCAGCAAAATCAAGAATGAAACAGAGGATCTCACTATAGACCCTGAAGATTTTAAAAGGATAACAAAGTAATACTGTGAATGACTGCACATGTAGATTTGACAACTTAGATGAAATAGACCAGTTCTTTGAAAAGTACAGACTACCACAATTCATGCAAAAGAGGTAAATTGAATAACCCTATAACTATTAATAAAATTGAATTTATAAATTTAAAACTCCTCCAAAAGGAATCTCCAGGTTTAGATGGTTTTATTGTAGGAGTCTACCTATGTTTAAAGAACAATTAACATCAATTCTATACAATATCTTCCAGAAAATAGAAGAGCATGGAATTTTTTTTATGAAGCCATTATACCCTGATACCAAAACCAGACAAAAATAGTAAAAACAAACAAACAAAATGTTAACAAGATATTTGCAAATAAAATTTAGCAATATATAAAAGAATTATGCACTATCATGCAGTGGGAAATATTCTAGGGATACAACAATGGTCCAGTACTCAAAAATCAGTCACTGTAACCCACCATCTTTATAGACTAAAGAAGAAAAATAATCTGATCAGATCAATTGATGCAGATTAAGCTTTTGACACAATTGAAGACCCATCTAGAATTCTCAGAAAACTAAGAACAGAGGGCATTTTTTTTTAACTTGATAAAGAAAATGAACACAAAACCTATAGCTCACATTGTATTTAACGGTAAAAAACTGAATGATTTCAGTCTTGGGATCAAAAACATACTTTGCTCTTAAACATAGTATGGAAATTCTAGCCAACTCAATAGGACAAGAAATGGAAATAAATGGCATGCAGGTCATAAATGAAGAAATAAGTCTGTCCTTCTTCTTGAATGCCATGTTTGTCTATGTAGAAAATCCCAAGGAAAAACCACTGTGTAGTCTTTAAGTAAGCTCGGCAAAATCACAGGGTACAAGATCTTATACAAAATTCAATTGTACTTCTGTATCCAACCATAAGCACACTGAAACCAAACTTAAAGGAATGCCATTTATAATCACTTAAAATAGTAAAATATTAGGTGTATCTCTAACAAAACATGCACAGGACTTTAAGACTTTCAAATGCTGAAAGACGAAAAGACATAACCATGTGGAGACACATACTGCATTCATGAACTGAAAGACTGAACACAGTAAAGATGTCAGTTCTCTCCAAATCGATATACAGTTTTAATGCAGTTCCCATCGAAATCCCAGCAAGACTTTTTTGTAGCTACAGAGAAGATAATTCTAAAATTTATATGGAAAGGCATAGAAACTAGAATAGCTAAAAAAAAATTTTTTGAAAAAGAAGAATAAGTGGGAGAAATCAGTCCAACTTATGTCAAGACTTATTATGTACCACCAGTAATCATTATTATGTGGTATTTTCTGGGGCATAGACACCTAAATCAATGAAACAGAGTGGAGAAATAGCTCTGTGCAGGTATGCCAAGTGGCTTTGGCAATGGTGCAAAAGAAATTCAATGGAGGAAGGATGGTCTTTTCAATAAATGATGCTGGAATGAATGGATAGCCAAATACCTATAAGCAAAAAAAAAAAAAAAAAAAAAAAAAAAAAAATCTTGAGCTAAAAATAACACTTCATAAAAATTAACTCAAAATGGATCATGAATCATAGATTAAATTAAAAATATAAAACCATAAATGTTTTAGAACACGACCTAGGAGAAAATCTTTAGGACCCAGGGCTTGACAGCAAAAGGACTATCCATAAAGAAAAAAGAAAGATAAATTTTACTTTGGCAAAATTAGAAACTTTCACTCTGTGAAAAACCCTGAAAAGATATAATAAAGACAAGCTTCAAACTAGGGGAAATATTTGCAAATTAGGTATCTGGTAAGAACAAATATCTGAAATATATGAAGAACTCTCAAAAGTCAACGATTAAAACAAATCCAATTAGAATATAGACAAAAGACTTAAAGAGACAATTTACCAAAGAGGATATATGGATGCAAACAAACACATGAAAAGATGTTCAACATCACTAGTCATTATGGAAACACAAATTAAGAACATAAGATATCACTACCTACATTTTAGAATAGATAAAGTAAAAAAACAAGAACAATACCAAATACTGATTCAGAGAAACTGAACCCTTCATACATTGGTGGTGGGACTGTAAAATGACGCAGCCCTTCTAGAAAAATAATTTGGCAGTTTCCTAAAGAAAATAAATATGCTCTTACCATATGACCCAATGATCACACTTCTTAATATTTTTCCCAGAGAAATGAAAACTTATGTCCAAAAAGCCCCTAACATCAACCTGTACACATTTGTTCATTGCAGTTTGATAGATGGAGATCAAATTAGTAGTTGCCTAGAGTTAAGGATGGTGGATGACAAGGTGATGGCTATGAATATAAAGAAGTAGCATGAGGGAAATCTCAGTCGTGATCAACTAGTTCTGTATCTTGGTTGTAGTGGTGATTACAAAAATATACACATGTGATAAAATGGCATAAAACTATACTCACACATTGTATCAACACCAGTACCCGGTTATAGTATTGTAGTATAATTACATAAGGCGTAACTAATGAATTACCAATATTGCCAACTGGGTGAAGGGGATACAGGAATTCTCTGCACTATATTTGCAACTGTCTGAAAATCTCTATTTCAAAATTAAAATTATATTGATATCATTTAAATAGTGTATATTATAAACTCCAAAGCATCCACTAAAATGACAGAATGCATTAGTTATAGCTATTAAGCCAACAGAGAAGATCAAATGGCATCACATAAATATTTTATTTATCCTAAAGGAGAAAAAGTGAAAAAATAGGACCAAAGAACAGATATAAAAAATAGAAAACAAACAGGAAGATTATAGATTTAAACCTAACCATATCAATACTCACATTAAGTATGAATGATCCAAATATGCCCAGTAAAAAGGTACAGATTGTCGAAATGAATAAAAACAAGAGCTGATAATTGGCTGTTTATAAGAAATACACTTCAAATATAAACAAACAGATCAGTTAACAATAAAAGATGAAAAAGAGCATTTCATGCTAACACTAATCTAAAGAATACTGGAGTACTTATATTAATGTCAGACAAATAGATAGGTGCTAGGAAAAAAGAATACTACCGGGGCTAAAGAAAGTTGTTTTCTAATGACAAAGGGTCAATTAATCAAGAGGATATAACAATCCTAAATGTCTATGCACCTCATAATAGAATTTCAAAATAAATGAAACTACAACAGATGAAATTTCAAGAAGAAAGAGCCAGAGATTTCAGTATTAGTCTCTCAATAACTGATAGAATAAATAGCCAGAAAATTAAGTATAAGAAAATTTGAACAACACTATGAATAAACTGGTCCTAATTAGCACTTACAGAACTCCTTACCCTAAAAGAGCAGAATACACCTTCTTTTTAAGTGCATAAGGAAAAGTCATCAAGAGAGGTCCTATGCTAGACTGGTCTGTTTAAAAAACACACACAACAAATTTAAAAGAGTTAAAAATCATAGATTAAGTTCTCTGACCACAGTGGAATTAAACTAGAAATAAATGACAGAAAGATATCTGGAGAATCTCCAAACACTTAGAAACTAAACAACACTCTTATAAATAATCCATGGGTCAAAATAAAAATCTAAAGGGAAATCAAAATAGACATTGACCTGAATGAAAATGAACATACAGCAGATCAAATTTTGTTTGGTTCTTAAGGAAATATTTATAGCATTAAACACTCCTACTAAAATAGGAAAGAATTCTCAAATCAATTACTTTATTTTCTACCTTAGGGAACTAGAAATAGAGGAAATTAAATTCAAGTTAACTAGAAGAAAGGAAATAATAAAGATCAGAGTGGAAATCAACAAAAGAGAAAATAGGACAAAAATAAATACAAGTCAATGAAGCTGAAAGCTGGTTTTTTGAGAAGATCAATAAAATCAATAGACTTTTAGCCAGGCTTAGAAAAGAAAGAGAGAAGATACAAATTACAATATCAGAAATGAAAGAGGTGACATCACTATAGATATTAAAAGGATGATAAGGGAATGTTATGAACAACTTTCTGCCAGGAATTCAAATTTTTTGGTGAAATGGCAAATTCCTTAGAAGGCATAAACAAATAGAATTCACTCAAGAAGAAGTAAATAATCTGAATTCTCTGATATGTATTAAATAAATTGAATTTATAGTTAAAAAATCTTCCTATAAAATAAATTCCAGGCCCAGATGACATTGGTGAATTTTACAAAATCCTCTTCCAGAAAATAAGAAAGAAAGGCATACTTCCAAACTCGTTTTAAGAGGTCAGCATTACTGTGATACCAAAAACGAGGAGAAAAAAGAAAGAAAAAACTTCATAGGAAAAGAAAACTGTAGATTACTGTCCTTCATAGGCATCCATGTGAAAATTCTAAACAAAATGTAGCAAATCAAACCCACCAATATATAAAAATGATAATATATCATAAAAAAGTAGATTTTATTCTAGAGTTGCAATGATGCTTTACCATTTGGAAATCAATCTATATACTTGATTGTATTAAGAAGTGATGGTACATATATTCAGTGGAATATTACTCAGCTGAAAAAATGAAACCTTACCATTTGCAATGCCATGGATGGACCTAGAAGGTATTATGCCAAGTGAAGTAAGTCAGACAGAGAAAGACAAAGACCATATGATTTCACTTATATGTGGAATCTAAGGAACAAAAGAAATGAAGAAACTAAATGAAAACAGACTCACAGATACAGGGAACAAACTGGTGATTGCCAGAGGGGAGGCGGGGTTGGGGTTAGGTGAAAAAGTTGAAGGAGGAAGAAGTACAAATTAGTAGTTACGAAACAGTCACAGGGATGTAGAGCACAGCATAAGGAATATAGTCAATATGATTGTAATGGCTGTGTGCAGTGCCAGATGGGTGCTGGAGTAATCAGAGGGATCACTTCATAAATTATATAAATATCTTACCATTGTAGTGTATATCTGAAACTAATAGAAAATAAAACATTAAAAAAGGCGAAATTACTTGATCATCTAAATAGATGCAGAAAAGACATTTGACAAAACCCAACACCTATTTCTGATAAAAATCCTCAGCAAAGTAGAATAGAGAAATTTCTCAATCTGATAATGGGCATCAATGAAAAATACAGAGCAATATACTTAATGGGGAAATACTGAATGTTCTTCCCTTAAGATTGGGAACAAGACAAGGATGTCTACTTTACCTCTCCTGTCCTGTGCTGTGCTGTGCTAGAGGTTCTAGCCATTGCAAGAAAGCAAGAAAGGGAGATAAAATTACATCTGATTTGTAAAGAAAGAAGGAAAATGATCTTTATTCATAGACAGATTGATCAACTGTAAGAAATTGGATGGAATCCACAATAAAAGCTGCTGCAACTAACAGTTGATCAGGTTGCAGGATGCAATATCAATATACATGAGTCAATTGTATTTCTATGTTAGTTTTTGAAAATTGGGAGTTTTAAAATGCTGTTTGCAATAACACGTACAAAAAAAATACTTAAAGGACAAATCCTCTGAAAACTACAAAACAGCCAAGATAAATTAAAGAAGACCTGAATAAGTGGACACCTGATGATATCATGTGTACAGGTTGAAACTCATTATTTTTTCGTGATTAAGTAATTAATATAACTTGATACACACATTATAACATACACTCTAAACATAGACAATGTTATATGTTAATTATATCTCAGGAATGACTTATTATTGTTAATATATCTATTCTCTAATTTGTCTATAGATTCAACACAATACCAATCATATATCAGAAGACTATTTTTTTTTGCTGACATTACCAAATCGACTCTAAAATTTATATCAAAAAGCAAATGACCTAGAGTGCCCAAAATATCACTGAAAAGAGAAAAACAAGGGCGGAACTAATACTATGTGATTCCCAGACAGTATAAAGCTGTAGTTTTCAGACAGTGATGCTTTTGTTGTCTTATTAAGCTTTAACCATCATCAAATTAATTGAGCTCCTAGTTTAAGCTTACCATTGTACAAGTGTGCATAGGGTAGGAAAGGGAAACATTGGTAAATATATTCCAAATGTCACTGGCACTTACCAGTCCACAGGTGCGCATGAGGTTTCCTTAAACCTAATAACTCAAATGTTGCTGTCTAGCCCATGGGAACTCCATCTCTCAGCCATCTTCTCCAAGTATTCGGGAGACTCCAGCAGGTGTCTCCCTTGCACACAAACTCAAATCTGATCTCTTTCTGTGGAGCTCTACTACTCTGCAGGCGCCCCCTGGCTATAGGGTTTCTGAGACATTAGTCAGCCCACGAGCATCGTAGCATCTTCTCTGAGCTCCTCACGCTGCCGGAGCAGGTCTAGGTACTGTGCCAACAGGGGAAACTGTTAAATGACCTTAGCATGCTGTACTTTGTCACCTGAGATATAAGAAGCACTGTTGATGGGGTGTTCACAGACTTGTAAAAGCGATATTTCCAGCATGTTCTCTGGTGGCTCCTGTCTTTAAGAATCTCAGACGTTGACTCTTGTTAAAAAGAAAAGTCTCTGTGCCATGCCACTCCCTCTGATCACTACCTTTTTTTACACGAGCAGAATCATTTCATGGGTACCAACTTCTGCAAATAGATTCCTGGGTATCGTCAACTGACACTCACAGATACATCTGAATTGTGATTTATGCTCAGCCCTGACCCACCATCCAAAGTCATTTTCCCTGCATAAAACTTTCATAGGCAATCCATACCTTATATCTTTGCAATTGTAAAACTGGTAGAAAACATAGCACTCTGTCAACCTCGGTCGGCATCAGGGGGAATAGGCTGTGTTTGCTAACACCCGCCCCCCTTTTAAAAGATACATGCTATACAAGACTTACGTACTGTAGCTTGATGGATTTTTCACCACTAGTGACACTGGTATTTATTGTGCCATTTGTATGATACTTTTTTGTGTTAACCGAACTTGTATATCTAATTTTTATGGTAAGATTTTTTTTTATGTTAGTTATGGTGTGATTTATTAGAATCTCAATTAGGAAATAAATGTATATTTAATTGAGTACCATTATGGATTCAGTACTGTGCTGTGTGTAAATACCAGAGATATATAGACCCAGCCTTCCCTCCTCCTCCTCTTCTTCCTCCTCCTCCTCCTCCTTATCCTGCTTCTCCTTCCTGTCTCAACCTCTCTCCCTCCCTCTCTCCTTCCCTCCCTCCCTCCCTCCAGATAGATAGACAGACAGACACACACACACACATACGTACATACATACATACACACGCATATGTATATACTGTGGTCCCCCTTTACTTGTGACTTCACTTTCCACAGTTTCAATTACCCATAGTCGACTGCAGTCCAAAAATATTAAGTGGAAAATTCTAGTAATATACAATTTATAAATTTTAAATTATGTGTAATTCGGTGTAGCATGATGAAATCTCATACTATCCTGCTCTTCCCCATCTGCGACGTGAATCGTCCCTTTGTCCAGGGTCTCCACACTGTGCAGGTTACTTGCCTGTGTGTCACTTAGTAGCCCTCTTGGTTATCAGATTGACTGTCGTGTTATTGCAGTGCTTGTGTGCAAATGACTCTGATTTTACTTAATGATGACCCCAGAATGCAATAGTAGTGATGCAGGCAATTTCGATATGCCAAAGAGAAACTGTAAAGTACTTCCTTTGTGTGAAAAGGAGTGTTATGTACAGAAAAAAAAATAGTATATAAGTATATATAGGGTTCAGTATTATCCGTGGGTTTCAAGATTCCACTGGGGGTCTTGGAAGGTATCGCCTGTGGATAAGGGGGCATTATTGTACATACGTTATTTGGAGTATATAGGATTTGAACTTGATTTTGGTATATTAAAATTTTTCATAGGTTACAATCGCTTTTCTTAATTTTCATCCTTCATTCAATAAGATTTGGTCGAGACACTAGAGAATCAGCAGTAAGACTGGCAAGGACCCTGACTTTGTCCAAGGACTAGCCTAGACCTCAGAAAATAATGATGAGTGAGATAAATGTTTTTGAAAGGGAAGAATAAAAGATCATGGGATTATATGGCAAGAGCTGCTGTTCTGGGAATTCATGAGAAGTCTGACATATCTGTCCACAGCTGATACTGGAAGCCAACATTTACTGAGAAAGTACTCAGGAAGCCATATAATGTTCAAGAGGACAGGTTGCAGCCTCAGACAGATCTGGATTTGAGTTCCGAGTCTACTATGGATGAGATGCAAGGTCTTGTTTGGGCAAGTGGCCGATCTCCTCCGAGTCTGGGTTCCTCGGTAGTACAATAAGTCAAAAATGGCATCGGCCCGATTAAATGAGGGGATCGAGGCCCATATAAAACAGCGCCTAGTTCAAAGTGAGCTCTTAATACATGAACATTACCATCGTTTTCCCAAGAATCACTCCATGGATGCAGGTTCTTGCCATGCTTTCGACGCATAATCGTCCCAGAATTTAAGGCTTGTATCTTCCCCAACGTACCGATGAGGATGCTGAGATTCAGGGGAGTGTAAACAACACCAGCACACACCTAAGAGGCAGCCAAGCGGACTACAGAGCTCCTTCGCTTTCCCTTCATTGCACAGTTTATTGACCTCCTGTAGGTTCTTTGTCTCTTTCCCCATCAATGTACCGGGGTTAACAAATCTAAGTGACCTCATTGAATAATGATCCCACAGAGTTGCAGTGCAAGAATTCTTGTTTAAATATAACAGCGACTTGGAAAATCTTTCCGTGTCAACGGAAAGAGACTTATGGTTAAAATCACTGAAGAATGCAATGTAAAATGTTTTCATTTCCTCTTGCTTTCTGTCTCCCTTGGAGTAATAGTCAGCAGAAAACACATTTCTGAAAGACTTCTCTTTCTCTACCTCCTCAGAATATATTAAGGACCAAGCTAACTGTCTCCGGCTGTTGTGAGTTAGTAGACACACAAATAAGAAGAAGGCACTCTCAGAGTTTTATGAATTTTTCTCTCTAACAGTCCTGGGTTGGAAGGACACCTTTGAAATTGATGTAGCTATCACCCAGGGGCTAACATTAAGATTTCAGTGGAGGTGTATGGGGTTATGATCTTTCGGTTACTGTCAGAACTGCAGCTGTTGTATTTGCATTGAGTGTGCTGGATAAAGCAAAATGGGATCCAGGAGATGGGGGAGGGGGCGCGAGGCGGGGGGGTGGGATAACAAAACCTACTGAATCATGGGCTCTACTGGAGGGCATTCGTTAAAGGTAAATTTATCAATAGCTGTTAAGTCATTTGTATTGAATAATTCTCATAGCCTCACAGCACCTCTTGGTTTTAATAATGGGTCAGAGAGGAGCCTGGTGATGGATGTGATATCATGGCATTTAGGCACTTAATTGCAGCTGGGCTTAAAATAGCAGCAGGAGCTGAAACTGGGCTGGCTTGAGCATCATTTATCTTTGTAGACTATTAAAATACTCTTTTTTAATTCAAATTTAATATTTCTTGACATATGTTCCTTGGTGTGATATTCTTAGCAGTTTATCAGAGATGGAAGGACGTTAAAATAAACTGGTGACCAGAGTATGATACCTAAAAAGGTATGCCTTGCCCATCACTGTAATAGATATAAGTATAATAATAGATTTAAAAGTGACATCTGCAATGGCTCTAGGACATAAACATTCATTCAGCTGGTCAATCAGTCATCATTTATTTATGGACATCATTGAGAGCCTACTATATGCATTGGGGACAGAGTGGTGTGTGAGAGATTGGCCTTTGCCTTCATAGGCTAATTGTTTCAGTGGCAGGAACAGGAAGAACATAAACAAACAAATAATAACAATATGTAATGTCAAAGGGGACGGGTATCATGAAGACACCAGAGTGCTAATACAGTGGACGCCGGTAGGAGGTACCGTGGTACCGGCATCTCATCAGCTGGCCACAGTGGCCTCTTTAGAAGCAGAGATCCAGCTGGTCGAATAAAAGACAGAACATTTTGGAAACAGACTCTACATATGCGAAGGTCCTGATGTGGGAAAGAACTAAGAAGGAACCTCCATGAATCATGGGAGATAAATCAGGGGAGAGGTGGGGAATGGAGCTGAACGGGAAGACAAAAGTTGGGTCTCTGAGGAAATTTTAAGGTGAGGAGTTTACGTTGTATTGAAAATACAATGGGAAGAACTGAAGCGTTTTAAGTAGGAGGGGATGACGCTCTGGTTATTATTAGTAGCTCACTTTTGCTGGCAGTAGACTGGATTGGAGGTATATGACCAAGGGGAAAGTAGTTCGGTGGAATAGGAGAGAAACAATGGAATGGACGGACTGAAGATGTATTTAGAAGATGCACGAGCCAAACAGATATGAGGCAGGAAGTGGCCTGAAGGGATGTGAGCCATAGTCATGCAGATTTTATACTCGGATAACTGAACATCCTGATTTTCTACATCTGGTTTATTCTGAAGCAACTATTTGCCTTGTTTTGTTCAGATCTTTATTTATTTTTAAACTATTTAAAAATGTTTCTTTCAATTATATTTAACGTTCAATATTGTATTAGTTTCAGATGTATAGCATAGTGATTATCAATAGGTTGGATAAAGAGGAGGTGGTACATATATACAATGGAATATTACTCAGCTATACAAAAGAATGAAATCTGGCTATTTGCAACAACATGGATGGACTTAGAGGGTATTGTGCTGAGTGGAGTGAGTCAGACAGAGAAAGACAAATGCCATATGATTTCACTTCCATGTGGAATCTAAAGAACAAAATAAACGAGCGAATGAAACAGAAACCAACTCATGAATACAGAGAACAATGTGATGGCCGCCACATGGGAAGGAGTTGGGAGCCTGGGAGAAAAAGCGAAGGGATTAAAAAGTATAGGTTGGCAGTTACAAAACAGTCATGGGGATGTAAAGCACAGCATAGGGAATATAGTCAATAATACTGTAAGAACTATGTGTGGCGCCAGGTGGGCACTAGACTTATTGGGGGGATCACTTTGTAAATTAGATCAATGTCTAACCCCTATTTGCCTCATCTTTAAGTGAAATGGTTATAGAGTCACTAGCTTGACAAAACACTACAAATGTAGAACATATAGCACTTCCTCTGTCACTTGATTTGGGAGTTTCGAAGTTCGTCTTGGATGGCACACGGTGTCGAAGACAGACAATAAGAGTCCTTTATTTCTTTAGTCCGTTGGCTATCAACGGCTCGCTCCTTAAAACGTATAAAGCCAGGTGTGGAAACTGCCCTGTTTAGTGCCCCTGTGATCTTATGAAGAATGGGTGATTATTGTAACCCACTCATTATTATTTTTATAACGAAGCTATCTCCGACCAGGTACAATCTTGGACTTCCATAATTGAATTTGAGATGGAGATGTACTGCTGGTTTGTATGAAATTTCCACAGGTGCCAGCGTGAGTCCAGGATTTAGCAAACAATATTTTTAATTGAGATTTTATGTCCTTGCCCTCAAATCAAGCACTTTAATAGGATCCCAGTTGGAATAGGTGACTCAAGTAACAAGTTACCATTGCTTTCCACATCAAAAAGGTGTTAATTTCTCTAACTCCTGCTGGGGTGTCCACCTACTCCAGTGACCCGCCGCCTACGTGCACAATAAAACCAGTGTTTTCTGTTTCATTTTGTTCAAAGGGTAGCTTTAGTAATCTGCATATTTCTTGCAGGATGTGCTGGCTGCATTCCATCAGAAAAACATTAAGATGGAAAAGTATTGAAAATATTGATTTGTCATCTATAACATTGAAGCGATAGATTGAAACACAATTTGGATGTGCTCCAAACCTCCAATGACTTCGTCACAATTATTGGGTGAAATGGGATGGTGTGAGTCTCATTAATATGCTGTGTCCACATGAGAACAGTCAGGAGAATGAACCAAGAAACTGGCTATAATATTTCATGAAAATTCACTTTTTACAAACGCTTGTAGGATTTTTGGGATCCAAGATGACACTGTCCATAGCCGGACCTAGCAATGTGCTTTTCTATGTTTGCTTGTGAGCTGAACTTTGTATGTTTTAGGCTTTTCAGGTCGCCTCACTCTAAAATTCTTCCAGCCTCCTGTTCTAGAATATAAGTGACGATCGTAGCACACATACCTTTGTGTGTGTCCCTTTCATCCAAGGCGAGCATCTGTCGCGAATTGGTTCTGTCCTACCCCACCTCACCTACGGCTGATTGGCATCCACTCTTTCATACTGGTAATGAAGTCACCAACTTTATTTCTCCTCTCCTCTTGTTCTTCACTTTTGGATTGGGGTCTGTCTTTTCTTTAAGCTGCTCTGCTCACTATTTTATGGAATCAGATCATTTAGTTTCTATTCTCCCAGGGAGTCTTTGGCTTCCTCTCGGTGATGTGTTGATAAGCAGTGGATCCGTAACAATTTAATTTAGTTGCTTCAGAGATGGAAACACGCACATTTTAATTAAATACGTATTCTTTTTGAAAATTTGTGCAAATTTAAAAGTTTATTTTAACTATTTAATAGTCGTCACATATTCACACCAGAAGCAGCACCGTAAAAATACATCGACTTTGAGTTAATACTGTGCATTCGAACACGTGTAAGGGGAATGGTGGTGATGTCTAAATGGATGTCAAGATGCACCAAAAATCAAATGGGTCGATAGATGGATAGGGGGATGGACAGATGGAAAGATCTGAGCTTAAGCAAGTATAGTACAATGCTAAGGGTAGAATACAGGTGGTGGACGTATGGAGTTTTGCAGTAAAATTATTTCAACTTGGCTGCACATTTAAAAATATTTGTGATAAGGTCTTGAGAAAATATAGTTCGACAGTCAACAATCACATGGACAGCTCATGGACAGTTAAAAATTGCGTGCTTGTGTTTAGCATCTATCCTTTCACTCGTGGACGCTTTGGGGACCGTATGTGCAGCAGAAGCATCTTGGCATCGCACCACATCGCCCCCTCTATCCTCTGTTCCACATCTCTTTGCCTGTTTGCTTCTTCTCTTTGAATATGGGCTGTATCTGTCTTAACAGAAACAGTCCAATCTGGTCTCTTCATCAACTCTTTTAAGTAGAAGCAGCAGCCGATCGAAAGGGAGGAGGAGAAATGCATTTCTTCTCTTCCTCTTTTTCCCTTCATCCCACTCTGAGCCTGCCGGCCCTCCTCCCCCCTCCTCCTCGCTCATTTCTTGTGTCAAAGTTAGTGGAGCAATTCTGGCCTCGTTGGATTTATGCGGCTCAGAGAGAGAAGGCTGCCACTGCCGAGGCTGCTGTCTGCTACACATTGATTGAGCTCCCTGAGCTTGTGGGATTTTTGCCGAGCTGAGTTTTACGGTTGATATACTCTCGGTCATTTGTCATAAAATCATTCCAACCAAGCTGTTTACTGGTTTGAATGCTTAATTACTGAAGAAGAAGAGACTAGCTCCTTTTGTAGCTGAGTGTTTGTTCACTGTTCATTCTTTCTACCAGCTCACTTATCATCTGGTACCCAATGATGGCTGGGTAGTTTATGCAATATACATACCACCATTCTGAATAAAAAATAAAGACACCCCCGACTCTACCTAAATATTCTGAGATGTGCATATCCAGATCAGTTCACCTCATACCGGGATAGCATTTTCTTTTGAATATAAATTGATGGCAAAACTCAGCACTCAGACAGCTCTAGCTATGCAAGGGCCTCCGCTCTGGATTTCAAATCAAAATGTTCACCTGGTTTATTTAGATTAATTTCCAGAAATGCTTTGCTGACAACCCCCCCCCACAATAATTCAATATCTTCAATTTGAATTGTATAAATGTAGTAGATATAATTATCTCTCTGAAAACAAAAGTTCAACTACATTGGAGTCAAATTTATTTGTAAATGCAAAGCCATTTTGGGAATTATATTTCAAAACCTATAGTCGATATAGTGTCTGAGGTCTTTTCATTATGCTTTATTTATAATTTCAGCTATTCTTCTTCATGAGGAGAATTAAAATGCTCTTTGTACCCCCACTGCTCTCTGCCCATCATTAATTCCCACATACGACTTCCCTCTACAAATTGGTCTCAATTATCTTTTCTCGTTGGTTGCATATTATTGACTATTTAGGGAACATGATCCTATATATGGGACGTTTTGGAAGAGATTGAGAGAGAGAGAGAGAGAGAGAAGGAGAGAGAGAGAGAAGGAGAGAGAGAGATTCAGGAAGAGAGAGAAATTCAGAGACAGAGATATTCAGGGAGAAAGATCCAGAGAGAGTGAATCAGAGAGGGAGAGAGAGAGATTCAGAGAGAGAGAGAGAGAGAGAGAGAGAAGCAGGAAATGGAATGTTTTAATGCCAAGATAACCTGTCAGAACACCTTAAATATTTACCACAGTTTTGATGTTTCATTTATCTCTAAGTCAGCGGGGCATCGTGTTGTTTCAATTTTTTATCGTGGAGCGCTGTGGCTCTTTTCTCTGTAAGGAATTAGAGCTTGAAAAAAATACCCAAACTTTTAATCACTTTGCTATAAATGTTATACCGGAGAATTCTTTTCCTGTAGTGTTACTTTCCTGTTATTAAAAACAACTGCTCGTCACTCCTTCAGCTTCTCCCCCCCGCCCCCTTTTTTTAACTATCGCCCTTATTCAGAGCTATTATGCTTGAAGTGATGTGGGTTCTTTCAGAGCTGCCAAAAGGTGAAATTGACTTTTTGAGAATGTATTGCTGAAAACTGCAGCCCATGCATTTTCCCCAAGTAGAAACATCCTGTGTGTTAAGACTGAGAGGGACAATTTACAGCCAGTTTCAAATTGGTAGCTGAGGTCAGTAAGTGGCCACTTCTGCAATCCCATTAGCCTTGTTTGGATGACAATGCAAGAGGTGCCACCTAGGGGGCTGTCCCTGGGGACCTGGCATTCCCAGTAGAAACCTTCCAAAAATCTAAACTTCTTTACATCAGTTAGGAAAAATGGGCTGTATTAACATCGATATTATAGAGGTTTATGTAATGATAGCATTGGAGAGTGTTGGTTCTCTTTCGTGTGCCAGGCACTGTGCTAAGCCCTTTACGTGAATTATTAGACCGAGTCCGCTACTTTTTTCATTTTACCGATGAGAATAAAGAAAACACAGCTTAGAAGGTTTGGTCGGTGACACAAGCAAACTTGGATCCATGATTTGAAACTACAAGCTTAACCTTCAGAGCTTGTGCAGTTAACCACCCCATGTGAGTTTTGAGACCCACGTTAACTTGGCTGTATTTGGAAGGTACCATTCTCCACTTGCTCTGTTAGTGTAGACGAGAGATAATTTAGTGTAAAATGTCCCAATAAAAATTTTTCCCCAGAGCATATGTAAACCACGACGTAATAGATTTATCAAAGTAGCAGAATGCTGTTATGTTCAAAAGATTAACCAGACCATAGCTATTTGTCATAGCAACGGGTGCTGGAGTTGACGAATTACAATTGAACCCAGTTTGTAGCGAAATGTTAGGCAGAGCATTGGCACTGATGAATTGATGTGAGCGTCCAGCCTGGAACATATTAGAGCAATTTCAATATCATTCAAAACAGAATATTACCGTATCCCAAAGCATCCCCAAACCATAGCACGCAATGATTACATAGCCTTGATTCTAAAATGTATCAGGAGCAAGACAACTCATCAATTTATAACTTTGAATTGAAAAGGAAAGAAATTCTACATGAAATGCTTTCATTGATTTCTGGGAGCCCTGATTATAGACACTTTGCAGCCTGTGGTGGGGGCAAGAGGTGACATCATCTTAGAAATAAGGGGGGAAAAATTCCAGATAATGAATTTTACCCTAATGAGATAAGAAACCTCTTCCTAATAAAATTAATGGACCGGAAGGTGATGAGTGCTAAGGGAGGAAAGGGCAAACATTCAGAAAGAGAAAAAACCTGTGTTTTTTGTTTGTTTGTTTGTTTGTTTGTTTGTTTGACTAGAAAAAGAATCTTTAACTTGTATATTTCTCGGGACAATAAGTTGATTAAATGATCTCAAGAATAGGTCTTCTCTTTCTTGGTGGGTAAGTTTTCTGCTACAAAACAAGGAGCATGATAGAATGTCCTGGGACGAAGTCTGCGTGTGTGAATTGTCAGGTTTGGCCTACCTGACTGTTGATGTCATTTCCACTGCTGGGGCCTGAGTCCCAGTACGTTCGTGGCAGGGGCTGGTTTTCCACATGCAAGGTTTTATTTACATCCATCACCTATGTACGTTATCTCCGCCTTTTGTTAAATTTCAACTTTGATGATAACCTTCAACAGACTTAACACGTGCATTTCTTTTCCTCGATGAAATTCATTCTAAGGAAGTGATGAGGAATGCGTGCCGAGCTTTTTTATGAAGGTGTTTATACGCAAGGTTGTTTATAATAGCAAAAACCTGAAAATTACCCAAACGGCCTTAACTGGGGATTGATTAAATCAAGCCTGGAATAAACCCTACACTAGAATTCTTAATCATTTATTTATTCATCATCTAACAAATATAAGTTGGGGAGATACTTTGTATCAGGCCTTATGGAGTTTTTAGATGTGGAGCCTCGGGTCCTTTAAAAATGGTATGGTAGAATCGTCAATGCCACAGAACAAAGCACATAACCTATTGCTGAAATGGGGGTGGGGTGGGTGGAGGTGTCCAAACTCAGTGCAATCTTATTTTCACTAAAAAAAAAAAAAAATAGTAGGAATCCGCTGTTAAGAAAAAATTATGTACATACACTAAAATGATAAGCATTGTTTTCTTTGACTTGATGGGTCTTTATTCTCTAAATAGCCTGTAATGGACACTTCATACCTTTAATCAGAAAACACATTGTAAGCATTTTTAATTGGCAATTGTTTAGGGAAGCTAGAGGTCGGCATCTTGCTAAAATACCTATTCCCACTTTTCTGTTGTATATAAAGTTGGAAGGGGAATCAAGATTTTTTAAAAAGACTTTATTTTTTGTTTTGTTTTGTTTTGTTTTGTTTTGTTTTGTTTTGTTTGGATCACTGCAAAATTAGGAGGAAGAGACAGAGGGTTTCCATATCCTCTGCCCACACACATGCACAGCCTCCCCCATTACCAACACCCCTCCCCCGCCAGAGTGGTACATTTGTTTTAATTGATGAACCTATGTTGACATCATAATCACTCAAAGTCCATAGTATACATCAGGGATCACTCTCGGTGTTGTACATTCTGTGGTATAGCATCAAAGCACCCACCATTATGTAACATATCGAGAATTTGCCCTGCCCTAAAAATCTTGGGTTCTGCCTATTCATTCCTCCCCCCATAACCATTCCCCCACAACTACTGATCTTTTTATTGTCTTCATAATATTACCTTCACCATGGTTTTTATCTTTTTCTTTGTTTTTTTTTTTTTTGAAAGCAAATAGAAGACTGACAAATTACCTGTCTTTCGACTCTTGCTATTATAACTAGTGGTATTTTGATACCAAGTAAATGCATGTATTTAAAAAAAATACTTTAAAAACAATGATAACTGTAGTTAGTCATTCTGGACTGTGTGGTGTGTAGGTAGTAATGGTTTTAGAAGGAATTCTTCATTTCCTTGACAACTTAGCATCTGATACAGTTCTACATTGGCCCACTACATCCATAGCCTCATTGATTGATCTGAGGAAAACGAAATAAGATGATGCATTGGAGCAGAGAAATCAAAACCCTCTCTCTATCTGCAAGATTTGTGTTTAGGTTATAAAAATAATTGGGGGGGGCTGGCGTTTTGGTCATGTCACGGCCTTGGTGCAAGGTGAAGAGGTGAACAGAGTCACTTCATCATATAGGGGAAGGGCAGAGGTCCTGGCTAGAGACAGTGCCCACAGCACGTGGTCCCTGGGAGCAGAGCTGCCTTATGCCACACCCCCCTTCAGAGTTTCATTTGAATGGATAGATCTTCCTAGCTCTGTGCCTACAAAGTTGACTTGCCGTCTTTCTAATTAATTAAGAAAATACCAAATAGAGCATTAAAGTTTATAGCCTCATGTTTTCAAATTAAATTATCTATTGATTACTTGAGGGCTATTATTAAAACTCAGCACAACCCCGTCTGACAATGCCTTCAAAATATTCATCGTGAGGACTTTGATCAAATCGTAAATGGTGGATCTGCATTTTATTTTAGAAGTAAAGAAGGCAACTGAGCAATAAATTTGAAGCTCAGGTAACTGGGCAAAAATGTAATCTATATAATCAGTCTCAAGAACTGTGTGATTCAGAGAACTGACACTGGAATATTTAGTTAAAATATTTTTGCCTAAAAAAATATTTATTTATGTTTAAGAAAACATTCTAGAGCAGGCTTATATTTAGCATTTGCATGTCTTATGCTAAACAGTATTTAGTTATCAGACATATACTTAAGGCAATTATTCTCTCTCTCTCTTGGGTTTGTTATACCATCCACATGCTAATCACTCAAAAATACTTACAGCTTTCCTTATAAGCAGATACCTCTTCCCCACTCCTGCCCCACCTCACCCTACCTCTAGACTGAAGCTCATCTATCTCTGACTATTATTTTTAACCACAGCCCACTTTCTCCACCCATCTCATCTTCCCCTAGAATTATACAACTCTAAAAAGGCTAAGATGTAGTGTAGTGTGGAGGTTGAAAGGAGGGCTTGGGATCCTGACATCCAAATTTGGCTCTATCTCCTGCTAGCTGAGTTACCTCCGAAAAGTGACTCAGCTTTCTGGCATCTCAGTGTTCTCCTCTGTAAAATGTAGTTGACAATAAATAAAAATCACCTAGGGTCGTAGTCAGAATTAGATAAAGTAATACGAAAAGAACAGTTTACAAAGAACCCGGTATGTAGCGAGTGGTGGATTATGCCAGTGTGGAATCCTGAATTCTGGTGGAAATAGTGAACTTTAGTCCTCTGTAAACTAGTAACATAATATTGGTTTTGTATCACACATGTTTAGTAAGCCTTATTCAGTTAGAAGCTAAATATTAGTAAATCATACTTAAATGAACATAATGTCACAGGCAATGGTATTATAGTCACTTGTCCATAAGAATATAAGAAAAGATTTGGATTTTTGGGTTAGTTCATGGCTTATCAGTATGGCCTCTTTACAAACTATATTCTGACAGTCACTTTGTTTAAGGGTTGAAATCCTAGGCTGCTGTATTTAATTCCTCTTAAAAAAAATCTTAGAGGTAGAAGAAACTCAAAGTCATCTCATCAAGTTTTAGTCCTGGTGCCAGACTGCATTAAACTCGATATTCAATAATGTGTTTTGGTTCTCCGTGAGGGGCCACATAAGAGGTGGAATTCTAGAGATGCAAAATGAGTAAGGTTGCACCCCTGACTCCAAGGAGCATAGGGACTAGTTGGAGAGACAGGCAAGTAAACAAACTATTGCAAAATAAAAACCAGTGTAACCAGGGTCACCGCTGCTGCAGAAGCCTGGAGAAGTCTCCACCTCCTTACCTGAGATAGGTGTAGAGTGAGTCTAGAAAAAAATTTCTGAAATAGATGACATCTAAGCAAGAGCCTTAAGGCTAAGTAGGAGTTTGCAGAATGAAGGTGTAGGAAGAGAATGGATCAGGTGGAGTATCTGTGTACATTCCACAGGTATTTATCAAAACATACCAGGACTGCCATGAGCGCTTACTGAAATGCCGGATCACTCTCTCCTGCACTCCTAAACCAAGCTTCTTTAGGGCAGAAACTGTCCTATTTATCTTTGTTAACCAAAGGCCCTCAGCTCAAGGTGTATCACATGGAAAATGTTCGATAACTGTTAGTTGAAGAAATGAAGTAATCAATAGATGGTTTATCAGAAGTGGCTCTTGTTAGTGAGAAGCGAAGTTACTGGTAAAACCGCTGACCCGGGTGGGTCAGGGGTAGAGACCTAGAGCATGTCACTAGTGGTCACTGCTGGTGGACATTAATCCATTTCATCCACGCTCTTCGGCCCAGCCATTCAGCTGCCAAACGATATCTTCACCTGTCTTCTTTATCTTATTCTGTCTTCTTCGTGGAGCGTTCACAGGCACAATGGCAGATACGTGACTTCCGGCGCCTCCTCTGGCCTTATTGTCTTTGGATTCTCGCCACCGAGGAAATGAGCTCAGCTTGGAGTAACTTGCTTAGTACGAGGACTGTGGTTGTCTCCTGGCCACCCATGACCATTTCTTTTCTAGTGTCTCACCAGTCATGTGTTTTCATTTTCTGTTCTGCTTCCCATCAAAGTCTCAGGTCTGTTAGAGAATTTACTTTTTCGATTGGAATGTTTGCTTAGTTTAGCCTGGTAGTATCTCTATCATTCCCAAAATGCCCGACAGGTTTCAAACAAATACTAAATCTGTACATAGGTATATACTGAAATGAGTAAGAATAGCAGTGTCTTTTGCTACAGTTTTTAAAGATCTTCTGAAATTCATGTATTTAATGCAAATGTTTGAGTGCCTGCCGTGTCCAAGAACCTGTGCTAAGTGTTTGGATATATCCTCTGGTTCCAAATATTAATGAGATCTGAACAAAGATGATTCTGCAAGCTTCTTTACAGTGGCCATTGGGAGAATGAAGTAGCAAGATGTTAATGCTGTCTGGATGCTGTGAAGGATGACAAACTGTATTTGGTTGACCTTACGAATTACTCATAATGTGATCCGTAATATATGTGCATTTTCCCTGCCTCACAGCTTTTGCATTGGGAGGGAGAAAGGTGGGAGTTCTTGAGTCACCCTAAACTCTGGATGCCCTAAAAGTCTCCCATCAGAGCGGCTTGACTCCTCATCTTACTTCTGTGGCAGGAGGTAGAGTATGAATACAGCAGGACACCAGAGTAGCTACGGTCACCACATTTTGTCCTGGTTGTGCATAATGGTCAAGTACAGCAGTTTTGGAAATGGCCCAACCTAGAGGCAAAACATAAAACATCAAAGTAATGGCACCAGGTAACACTTGGTAGCCCATTTCTTAGTTCTGTTACTGACGGGTGAGACAGGCCGCCTTGCTGACCACAGTCCCACAATCTTCACTCCAATTTACCTCCTCTGTCCATTCATTCATTCATCCCGTCAATATTTATTGAAAGTTGACTCAGCACTGGGGCAACAAGAGGAAATAAGACAGCTGGAATTCACACCAATGATGATCTTCATGAAGGACTTTGATTCCTAACCTTGGTGAGTGAGCATAGATCAGTTCTGTTTATGATAAGGACTTTTTACAAAGTAACGGTCGTTTTCACCTTTCCAGCATTACTTCTCCTTCTAGTTATATAACTAGTTATATAACTATTTTTCCAGTTATATAACTCTGTTTTTCTTAGGGAAACACATCTCTCTCATCCCCCTGCCCCTAATGCTCACAGTGGGCCTAATCCTTGCTCAGCTCTAGAGTTGGGTATGGGTCCTGATCCCGGCCAATTGGCAAAGCTCTGTCTCCCAGCCATAGGCATTGGCTAGGAGATGAGCATGTGACCCAAGTCCAGCCAATGAGATTTAGTCTTAGAACCATTACTGAATGTGTTGGTAACTGAGCATGTTCAGACTGGAATTGCTGGCCATTTCGATGCTTCTGTGGGAAGGTGGCCAGTGCTATCAGAAGCCTTAGCAGCAGGACTGAAAGCTGAGGGCCTGAAGCTAGCTTTGCCACAATCCAGAGTTATCCTTACATTTTTCACTTTTATGAACCAAGACACTTTTTTGTTTAAGTCAGTTTGAATTGATGTTTTATTTGAAACACAAAAAAAGTTCTGACGAATACAATAATTAATGACAAGTGTATAGCATTCTTGAAAATATAAATTTCTTAAATCCCACAGTACTGATACCTAAAATGTTAGGAGTGAAAACTGGATATAATCAGGAGTACAGAAAGTGGAAAATAATATTGTGAGGGAGCTAATGGATTTTCTTCCTGAGTTATTTAGCTGGACACCAATCTGCTGACGAAGGGTATATTACTTTGGCTTCCTTCAAAGACTGAAAATGCTACAATCCCATCCTTGAACAAAATTAAGTTTGGGCTAATACTTAGACTCAGAATAAGGTACTCTTGGCATAAAAACTATCCGAATGAGCAAAGTGAAAATGTTTTTAAAAGACAGTAAATGTTACTCTCGATCTGCCTAGGCAGACCTGAGAAGTAAACTCTTTCAGAAAAGGAAGTCAGTTATTATCAAATTATTCTCCAAACTGGCTTCATTTTAGTCCTATGAGAGGAACAACCACTGAAGAGGAAATGTATGATTGTGAATCTGTGTGTGTGTTTGTGTGTGTGTGTGTGTGTGTGTACATGCATACATGTGTGTGTTTTTGTGGCTTCCCGTCTCATCTCCTGGCCACAGACCTTCTTTCTAGGGTGGGGCAAGTTTCTTTAGCCATTTTTGTGTACTGGCTCATTGGCTTTCAGTGATAATTGCTAAATTAACCCCCCGAGTCGCATCCAGAAATTTTGTCTTTAATGTGAAATAAATTTGTGTGTTTCTCAATCAGTCTTCTGCCCGCCCTTGGCACGGTTTCAGGCTAAATGCTTCCAGTTCTGTCCCGTGCCGGCTCTGGAGATGCACATCAGCTGTATGTGGACTGGCTAGCAGATTTCCCATCACTTGTCTTTTCCTGAAACTTACCTAAGCATGGCCAAGGGTTTGGAGTATGAGAGATCGCCTGGGTATTTCATGGTGGCACCTAATCGTCTTTTCCCTGTCACCGGCACTAAGAGACATAGTTCACTCAAGTTCTTGGGACCCCCTCAGCCTAGGGTTCTGCCGTCTTCAGTGATAACTGAAGATGCACAGTCCTCCTGACCAGGCTTGGGGAAATGGGGAAGATAATGGTTTCTATACTCCCACCCGTAGCCTCTGCTACGGGACTAAGACTTCTTAGGACTGAGTCCATTTGTAGCTTCAAGAAGTTGATCTTTCTCAGGGAACAGCTTTCCTGATTTAATTAAAAATAGGTTCTTTAGGATACGTGGTGAGCTGTTAGCACGGGTGTCTCTGGAGTCCTGAGGGAGATTGCAGAAAATTAAGGCAAATGACGCTTCATGCTTTACTCTTTTTTTTTGTTTGTTTCTAATTTTTTTAACAACAAGCCTTTGTAATTTTTTGTAAAACAACACAGAATGCTATGAAAAAGCATTTTCTAAGTTTTTTCTCCTAGGCTAGATGGTTTAATTTTTTTTCTTAAAAAATACAAACGTTCCAAGAAAATCAAACATAAAAGAATACACAAAGCAGAAAGATAATGCTCCTCTCAACCCACACGAGCCTTTTGAATGTACTTCCTTCCCAGAGGAAGCTACTGTAAATAGTATCTATTTTCTGTATGTTGACAAATATACTTAGAGATAGTGGGTATATCTGAGAGAAAACGATAGATGAATAAATGCGTTCATATATATTTATTGAATAAACATATGCAAATACATATAACATTTTATTTTAATATGACTTCTACATATATATGTACTTGTCTAGATAGATATATACGTATGTGAATATATATGTGTGTATATATGTATATATACATATGCACACACATATACATATATTATTTTCGCTTTTGCCATTGAACAACATGCTGCCATGACCGTTTGCGCTGTGTGTATCCATCTACAAACTGCCTTTTAGCAACAAGCCAGCACTCTAAAGTATGCATGTGTGTCTCTAAGTGGTCCACTCACCCCCCTATTAATAAGCATTGGGCTTTTCCCCATTTTTGCCTGTTAGTGATGATGCCACACCAGCATTCTTGAGCCAGACTTCTCTAAGGCATCCCCAATTTATGACCGTCGGTTCTAACTTTCTGTATCAGTAGTTATTCCGTATACCTCTCTGCTAATGTTCCCCACTGAGATACGATAAGTTCACGTGGCCTGATCTCTGCAGATGATTTGTGCACTAGCACAAGAGAGAGATGAGATTTATTTTAAATGCACCTGTAGAAATGAGGAGGGTTTGCCCAGGGATGCTGCAAAACACATTCCGAGGACACCCACCTCGAGTTTGAAGATGATTTGTTTGGAGTGATTTGAAATCAAAGTTCAGGTTTATTTCTCATAAGTCTGTTATTTGGAGGGGGAATTTCACGAACCATTCTTATTTATCTTATGCCTTCCGGGCACAGGACTTTTATGAGATGGGCATTTTTAAAGGAACAACTTTATTCCTGGGGAGCTTGACAGGACTTTTAATGAGGAAAGAAATTAGAAACCAGAGCTGGAGGCAACATGGCTAGCAAAAAGAAAAGGGAAACGGGAACAGAAATCCAGTTTCAAATGCCCTTTAGAATGGTTGTTATTGTAAATATTCTTGTATATATCCACTCATAGTTACGGTTGAGGAAAATAGGGAGACACTTGGGCTTTTTATCACAGGAGAGTGATTGTCACTTCTCCAGCGTCAGTTGAAATTGTACAAATCAAATAATGTATTTAAACATTCTAGGGCAGGGGTTGGCAAACTGCGGCCCACGAGCCGACTCCAGCCCATCTGCCTGTTTTTGTAATGGATTGGAACATGGCCACACCCATTCATCATTCATGCACCCCCTCTAGCTGCCCCTGTGTCTCAGTGGCACAGCTGAGAAGTGGGGTAGCCCTCCAAGCCCCCTCTTTACTCTCTGGCCCTTTTATAGATCAAGTTCGTTCATCGAGGGC
>NW_006436812.1:1813060-1813951 GCF_000325575.1 Pteropus alecto | reverse complement strand
GAAAAAAAAAATCAATCAATCCCTAATCAGAAGGGCCAGAGCCTCACTAGAAAGAGAGAAGAGACCGGAAAGTTCTCTCCCTTCCCGACTGGGAGATGCAAATGAGAGAAAGTGGGAGACTGAGTCTCAGACGTGCAGTTGTTTCTCCTTCTTTCTTGGGTCGAGGAATTCCTCTTTCTTTAACAGTAAGAGAATGAGCACTGGGGTGAGCCTGATTCTAAATGTTAAAGTCGAGTTTACAAGATAAGGCAGCGAAGTTACCGATGATACAGAAAAGTCACGGAATTACCTCTTGTTATGGGCTGAATGATGCCCCCTCAAATTCATATGTTGAAGTCCTGACCCCCAGGACCTCCGAAGGTGACTGTATTTGGAGAGCAGGTCTTTAAGGAGCTAATTAAAGTTCAAATGAGGTCGTTAAGGTGGACCCTATTCCAAAATTCCTTATCAAAAGAGGCAATTAGGACACAGGCAGACACAGAGGGGAGACAAGGTAAAGATACAGAGAGAAGTGGGGAGGCCTCAGGACAAACTAACCCTACCTTGATCTCAGCCTTCTGCTTCCAGAACTGTGAGAAAACACAGTCTTTATTGTTTAAGTCCCCTCCTCCTTCCTCCGCAGAACAGACTACTGCCGCTCTACTTCATCTACCATGCTGGCTTCTTTGCTAGGATGAGGACTCTTGCTGTACCTTACAGGTCTTTCTGTGTGTAAGTCAGCAGTTCTCAACTGGGAACAGTTTTGCCTCTGAGGGACACTTATTTGGCCATGTCCTGAGACATTTTCTGATTGTCGCCAGCGAAGGAGAGGTATGCTATTCACATCTAGTGGGTAGAGGCCTGGGTCGCAACTCAACGTCCTGCAATGCACAGGACAGCTCCACCCGCCTA
>NW_006436812.1:1810543-1813016 GCF_000325575.1 Pteropus alecto | reverse complement strand
AGTGCTGAGTAACCCTGCTGTAGCAGAAGACACATCACTGGCACTTTTCCCCTCTCTCTTAGAACTTCGGGATGCTTTGAAAGCTCTGGAAGAGGTTAACCCCATGCTGAGCAACTCACATAATGTCCAAACAGGACCATCGAAATAATTTGAAAGAGTCCTTTCAGCTATTGGATCTGGTCGGTCAATTCCTACTCAGTACACTCTAGAAAAACCAGGAGGGACCGCCTCATTTCTGGGACTTGGACTTCCGGTTTCCGGAGGGCCCGACTTCCTTTCAATGCTGTTTCCTTCCCCACATTTGCAGCCACGGGTTTCCTTCCCCACATTTGCAGCCACGGGTCACCCTGGACTGGGCAAAGAGGAATAATGATGGACGGATGGGAAACTTCACCTGTAGAAGCAGGCGGGTGGGAAGCTTTCTTTAATATCATATTTCATATACAACGGTGGGTCAGGCCAGGTTCTGGATATACAGTGTCTGACCCTAGTTCAGGGGCCGATCGATTGTTCTCAAACAGAGAGCCGTCCAGATGATTTATTTATGCAGCAATGCAGCTCTGCTTCTTTAGAGGTGGGCACAGATCAGCAGCTTTGTGCATGCACGAGTGTGTGCGTTGTGTTTGTGTGTGTGCGTGCGTGTTTGTGTGTGTGTGTGTGTGTGTGCACATCTTCCCATGATCCTCCCAGTTTTGACTGAGCCTATAATTAGCTCCTCAGAGACCAGATAATCACACTTTGCTTTTTCTACCTGTAAATGCTCATTTGGCTTTCTGATTTCTTGTTAATTTCCTACCTTTAAACCACTCAGTATTGGGCTTTTGGCAAAATATCAAGATATCAGAACAAAGAACGGCAGTCTGGGAAGATAGATCGAAGATTCCAGAGTCACTATGACTGAGATTGACCTTTGTTTTTGTCTTTGTTTTTGCACCTAAATCTGAGAAGACGCTTTTGAGGAATTAATTTTAAACACAACCTCTGTATCACTTCCTAACTGAGATAGTGTCCTTCCATGAAAGTTCCAGAATGTACCTTTTAGGGCTGGACAATTCAAACCAGGTAGAATCTACACAGGCATAACAAATGGAACACCCGTAAAACTAGGACCTCCAATAAGTTCCTGAACCAAATTAAGCATCTACAGCCAATTTTGTTTCTGCCACTGGAGGTGAATTCCAATAGTCACTGGTCTTACTTCTCGAGGTCAGTTTAGGATTATTCAAAGAATTATTTTTAAGAGGGAAGCACAAATTCCAATTTATGGTTAATTAGGAATACTCTGTATTAGCTACTGTCCAGTAGGATTTTGTGCAGGGATGGAAACATTCTATTTCTGTGCTCTCCAAAACAGTAGCCATGGGATACACGTGGCTATTCGAATATTTGAAATATGGTTAGTGAAACTGAAGAACTGAATTTTTAAATTCTATCTCATTTTAATTAATATAAACTAAAATAGCCCCATTAGGCAGTGATTCACATATTAGAAAGGACAGTTTTTTATGGCCTGATCTCTTATCTAGAAATAAAATGTGAATATATATCTTATTATCCATGTATATATCCATATAATATACTTAAAAGTGTAGACAAAAATTGTATAAAGTTACCCATCAAACAGTTAATAAATCTCTGGTTAGGATCAGGAGGGATCAAGAGAGGATTTGAACATTTTATTTTGCCGAAAGAAAAAGAGCGATGGGATTAAAAACTAATCAAAAACATAAAACGAGACTAAGTTTATCACAGAGCCAATTATGTGAAGCCATCTTCTTGAATTTACCTTAAAAGAAAGTGATGGAAGAGTTTGACAATTATCTCTGTAATCCAGGCAGCCCCTTCCCACCCTTTGTCCTAGTCATTTCCAAGGAAGTGAATTGAGGGCCTCCGTCATACATCCCTTTGTCTTTTGTGCAATTAGCACCTAGAATAATCATTCCAGTGGTTTTCAAGGCGTGAAAAGCAAGAAAAAAACAGAGAGAGGAAGAGGCAGCCATGTGAACAAATGCATGAGCCACAGTCAGTCCCCGAAACAAAATCCATGTGTTTTATGAAAATCCCTTATTGTGGAAAGCCATTTGCAAAGCCTCCACAGTCTTCGCTTGGCTGGTAAACGGCGGTGAGCCCCTCTTTCTAAGTCTCCTGTGATGACGGAGAAATGGCTAACCAGGGATTGTGTTCACAGGCTTACTAATTCTGAGTCTGATCACAGCCACCGATTTCCGTCCCAGGTTATTCAAGAAGAAACAAACACTTTACATTCCTGGAGGATGGGTTTTTAAACGTTAAGTAGGAAGAAAAGAAAGAGCGTGAGCGAGGAAGGAAAAAGTCCAGGAAAGAAGACACTAACAAGAAGCAAGAGAATGAAATTTAAAATGCATAGAATCAAAACACAGAGACGATCCGATAGAATTACAGAGCTTGACCAGATCCTATCCAGGGTTTTCGCTGTTTCCTGGGTGATTTGGAG
>NW_006436812.1:1808167-1810520 GCF_000325575.1 Pteropus alecto | reverse complement strand
CAGCCTCTGTGGGTGGGCAGAGGTTTCCTTCCCCTGTCAACTCAGCATGCCATTCTCTACATACCTGAATTATTACAAAGGCAACAACGTTACAAAGCTCTGCATGTCTTTTGAGACTTAGTGCCTTCCTGTGACTAAGCCGCGCTAGGGTGCTAAACCTTTCTGCATAGATGCAATCAAATTGGAAGTTAAATTTGACACTGTGATGGGTTACCACCTGGGACCCACCTGGGACAGGAAGTGGTTTGCATTTTATTTTTTTTCTTCCTAATGTTGTGAAATGAACAAGGCATATGGCCCATTTTCGTTTTAGCAAATATTAATTTTTATGGGGAAATTTATACGTGGTTCTGTACTGTTCCTGAGTTATCTCAAAGGATAAATCTAATTTGTGTGATTTTGATGCAATCGTAATTAAAGTAAAGAAACTAATATTATTCTCTAATGGATAGCACATTAATCCAAAAGCTATCTGAGTGCAGGGAAGGATTCTGTGTTAAGCATGTTACATTCTTAATTTAATGAAATGCCAGATTTAGTGTAAGCAGTTTCTTATACTATGTTTCAGGTATTTTCCCATATCCTGACCCTCAGAAAAATTATGATATGTCCTAGGACTGAAGGTAAATATGTGCCAAGAAAAGAGAAAATTCTAACGTAAACTCTGGTGTTCCTTTTTATTTACTTTTTTAAATAAAAAGTAATTGATTAGGATGTGAGTGCATTAGCAAGTTATTTTCTTCCTGTATCTAGTGAATAGTGCTTGAGTTGATCTTATTTACATGTCCCTGAGAAGGAGAACTGGGCACAGGGAGAGGCCAGAGGACAAACAAACAAAAACACTAGGTATCAGCTTTCTGCTCCATGTAAACTCAACTTATTTTTAAATGATTTTATTAGGAAGGCTTCTATATTCTATTTTGTAATTCATTTCCCTGAGGCAACTTTAGACCTCGCAGATCTTTTGCAATTCCTATCAGAATGGGGGAAGACAGGAGACAGAATAATGGAAATTTCACAAGTTATTCCGTTTTTTTTTAAATCCAGTTTTTTCGTTCGTTTGTGTTTTTTTTTTTTTTAAATCCAGTTTTTTCGTTCGTTTGTTTGTGTGTTTTTTTTTTTTTTTTTGCCCTGACAATTTCTTAACTCTGTAGACCTTGATGTTTTAATCTCGTGCATTCTGATGGAGCTTGATGTTCATAACTGGGGGGCTTGATACATTTTTAACCAGGAAGTTGAATATGATGAGAAAACACAAAGGGAGGTTTGTGTTTTGCACCTTGTCATGGAGACTTTCACTTTTTTTGCACTAAGAACGTTCCTTGGAGGTGTCAGCTGCCCAAAGCCGACCACCATCCATGTTGAAATGGCTTTGTCTGAGCTTCCCAAAATTCCAATTTCAGTACAGGTGGTGACATCTGCGTGTGAACAGCACAATAGGTATCATTCTAAAGCTCATATAAATATGCATTTATACTCCATGTGTGAACGCATAACATGCCGGATAACTCTCGTCATTTCCATGTAAGTGGAATGAATAACAAGTAAGATTGGAAGGAGGATGCGCTGTGGAAAAACATAATCTGGACTCACAGCGCGAAGTTAGACACTGGTTTCAGGAGAATTGAATTCCAAGTAGCAAACAATCGATGATAACAACTCAGTCTCTCTAATCGTTTTGTAAGTAATTTAAAATATTAATTTTGTCTCGGGAACTTTCCAGTGTTTTAGTATAGAAACTAGCAAACATAGGTCAAAGCAGAGAATAGTAAAACGAACCCTCAGGATGTCAATAATTATCAACTTATGACCAATCATGTTTCATCAACACTGCCATGCATGTCCTCCACCTTCCCGGGTCGCCGTGAAGCCAAGGCCAGACCGCTTGCACTTCACATAAATGTTTCAGTACGTTTCTCCGAAAGAGCCGGTCCGTCTTCTAGACACACTCACCCCTGACCCTACAGCATCAGCATTGATCAGGCCAGTGTCCACAGTTTCCCAGTTCTCTCCCATATGTTTAAAGTTAAGTTTACTTGGATTAAAATCCAAATCAGGTCTATGGATACAATTAGTAGGCATGTCTACATTTCTTTAATTTATATTTCCTCTATCCATAATTTTTCCTCTTTTTTTTTTTTCCCCTTGTGATTTCTTTTGCTGAAGAAATGAGATTGTCTTCCAGGAACACTTTTTGAATAATATCATGATCGTGAATTCTTTTCTCTTTTTTACCCCAGACAAGACATTGGCCTGATTATTCATTGACCGAATGAATGATGCCCATCATTCTATTCCATGGGTGAATATTAGGGGCAACAATTTGATTTTAATTGAATAGCGAATATATATA
>NW_006436812.1:1754982-1808078 GCF_000325575.1 Pteropus alecto | reverse complement strand
CAATAGCCAGAAGGTGAGAGACATGCCCAAGAGCTAAGTCAAGGTAGGTTAGAGTTATCGTCACCAAGTGTTCTTCTGTAGTTGCTTGAAAAATAGCAGAAGCCATATTTTTTAACTGCTCAGATGGGGGATTTTTCTTTTATGGATAAATATGATTGCCATTGCCATTGATTTTTTTTTGCACTTCTGAGTGAAGTAAATATGGGCATTTCACATAAATATATCACTTTTCTGAAATACAGGATGTGACTTTAGAAAATGGTCATGGTTCCCCTCCCAGGCATTCATTATTAAGTGTGGTATGATATTTCATTCCTGACTTATGGGCTCTCCCTGATCTGATCTGTTCTTGAGAAAAATGAGAATGAACAGGAGACAACCTAGAGAATCCCCCTACTTCCTAACTCACGTAAGAGTTGATACAAAACAATGGTCCTAAATATCCTGAATGGCGGGTCATGGCTGTATCATTTCCCAAGCCAACTCTGTGGTCCAGCAAACTGTCCAGGGTCCTGGGAACAGATGTCAAGAGAGTGAGATGATGGAGAGGGAGGGGTCAGCATTTCCAGGCTATGCGAATGTGCACTGACCCATGGCAACGATCCAGGCCAGACAGTTGGCTCTAAGACCCACTTGGATCTGTGCAACACCTTCCTGTTCTGACGTCACCACTTGCCACTCAAATCACCACCTTCAAAACGCAGGGACAAGTTTTCCACTCAGCGTGCTTGCTATCTTTTTATTCATTTCCAACCACAAAATAACAATTGAAAACACTTACAAATGTCCAATGTTCCACGTGAGCGCTTTTGGGCCGCCGTCCAGCTTTATATTATATGCACACGAAGTTCCGTGCCTGTTGCCATTATTACCGTTTTCCAGATGAGGCTACAAAACCCTGCAGGAATCAATGGCAGCAGTACAATGACAGCTTGTTTTACGATACAGAGCTAGTAAGTGTCAGAGTTGGAAGTGTCCCAGAGTCCATCAGATTCTATGACTGGTGCTGCTGACCAGGTTCTGCTTAGCTTTTGCAAAAAGTGCTGTGAGTGAGGAATCTCACATGCATGCGTGTGACCTCCCAGCCAGTCCCTACAAGCTCTGTCCCCCGCCCCCAGTGGCTGCTCCTTGACCCACGCCCTTGGACCCGAGGATACACACATGAGCGGTGTAGTCTGCCCTGGGGAGAATATATGGGGGAAGGAAGTCGACAGCAGGGCTTGGGGTAGGCTTGCTCACATCAGCAAAAATTTCTGTGATCCTGGGTACCCCCAAATGAGTGGGGCTCAGAGTCCGAGTGTATATCTCCCTGACCATGTGGACGCCTCAGGGCGAGGCATGTGTCAGAATGGGGTGCTCTCGAGTCTGGGCCTGGACAAGAACTGGGGCTTCTTGAGTCTAAGAACTCTTAACCGCCAACCACATACTTCCTCCCTTGTTGCAAAGCCCCCATGATGATGGGATTTCCCATGGTTCCAGCCGGCATCGTTCTCCTTCAAAACTATGGACTTGCCCAGTGCCAGCATCTTCATGACGTTGAGCTAGCAAACAAAGCATTTTTGCGTGTGCGAAGCAAAGCAGAAGCAGCATGGCCCCTTTTAAAGATGGTAGCCATGAGCATCTCAGACAGCGCTCAGAGACAGATCCTCGAAAGGAGATCAGGTGAGACAGGGAGACTCTTCAAACAAATAAAATAAATAAACAAGATGCTCATTTCCCAAGTGGAGGCGATGAGAAGAGGGGTGTTCTGTGCTTCCTTAGAGACTAAGCAGTAGGGAAATTGGCTGTTTTCCAGGAGTGGGAGACCCTTGCACTCTCCAGTTCTTTCTTTAAACTACTGAAAATAAGCCACTTAGAGAAAGTCCCCCACCCCAATGAAGGTGGACGATGAGGAATAGTGAGGGTTGTGGTCACTATTGACTAAGAGTGGAAATTGATTTGAGAACAGCACATTTCAGACAAGAGGAGGAGAATTGCTTAGTCAGCAGTTTATTTTTTTTTTTTTTAGTACAGTTCTCATTGACTCTTAGGGAACTTATCTGCAAGTCAGATGGCCATGCGCTCCCTACCTCACAGGTTACCCTTCTAGCTGCAAACCCCAGCTGTGGGGCTTCGGTAGGAAGTTCAGCGGTGTAGCAGCTATTTTGAATTTAGACTATGTGGGAAGAAAAGCATCCTCCCTTAGAAAGGACCTCTGCTAGGATGCAATCATTTCCTGCCCCAGCTCAGTGTCCTCCGAAAAGCATTGATGAAACATTTATTAGGCGTGTGGGGTTAAGGTCAGGGTAGCATACCCGGACAGAAATAAGCCAGACAGAGGAGATAGCATTCACGAAGACAGCTGCCTACCTGATCTGCCCATCCTAGGGTAGAATCTTAAGAGCGAAAGCCAGCTTAGTCTCACTGTATTCGGACATTCGTTAATAACAGTACATGAAGTTCTTTCTGGTTGCAATTTTATGCAGAAAGAGCAAAAAGATGAACGAGTCTGTAGCAGCAACAATATCTTGTGTTTTCCAAACTTCTGTTTTTCTCCTGGGCATATGTGCAGGTAGACTGTGTATCCAAGCCCTTCCTCCCCATCCCCTGCAAATAAATAATTAAGTTGAGGTCATGTGACTATGTTCTGGACAAACTGGATATAAATGATGAATGCCACTTCCAGATATAGACATAACCACCACCACCATCACCACCCACACCCTGTGTGACCTTCACAGTGTCTGTTCTCCATCCACAGTGACCTTGGATGCCAGTTCTGAAGATACCATATGTCTTAGTCCATCTGGACTGGGTGGCCGATAAACAACACAAATTTATTTCTCATAGTGCCTGAGGCTGGGAAGTCCAAGATCAAGGCCCTGGCAGATTGAGTGTCTCCTGAGGGTCCACTACTGGTTCACAGATGGCCACATTCTCACTGTGTCCTCACATGGTGGACGGGGCAAGGGGACTCTCTGGGGTGTCTTATAAGGGAACCAGTTCCAATCACAAGGATTCCACTCTTGTGATCTAATCAACTCCCAATGGCCCCCCACCTCTTAACGCCATCACATTGGGAGTTAGGTTTCAATGTACGAATTCTGGGGAGGCGCAAACATTCAGTCGATAGCACCGTATAACGAGAGAAGAGAGATTGCATCCCCGAGTTATTGTACGTCGCGCCTTGCCTGTTACCCTGGAGGACAGAGTTGCAAATGAGCACTCAGCCTCTAGTGGGTTAATCCCTGTGACTTGGAGTTGTGTGTTACAGAACTTTGTGTCCCCCAATAATACAGTGTAACCCAAGGCCATTAAATTAGAATTCTATTTTTATTATAAAGTTAACACAAACACAATTCCATACTGCAGGAGAGATCCTGTTATTAATATCTAATCCACCTTTACTGAATAACTTGTGGAAAATAAGTCAGTGAGGTCTGCTGCTCCATAGGATTCTCCTTTTCCTAAATTCCCCACCTTCTGCACTGTATTTCCTTGGGTTTCATACTTTCTAGTGAGTCATCATCTAATTCTCTTATAACCGATTTCATAACAACTGTCATTCCCTCTCTGAAACTGTTCTATTTTGGACACAGAGACCTCGACTAATTTCTAAGGATGTCTCACGTTTGTTGGCCAAATGATATAATATTTGCAAAGCTATTGTTCGTAATTTTTCTGGGTCCAGGAAATGGTGCTGTAGACATGCCCCTCTGCATCTTATGACTTGACGTGGCATGGCTGTGCTGGAGAGATGCTGTGAACCCATAGCTGTCTTAATGCTCTAAGAACTCAGGGTCTCTCTTCAAACTGCCTTTTATTCTCTCTCTCTCCCCTCTCTCAATTTTTTATTTTATTTTATTTTATTTTCTTTGCACCACATGATGGGGCAATGGTTTTTATTCCATCAGCTTGTGAAAGCTCTTGAGAAAGACCTTAAGCTTGGAAGACTACTAATCATGAAAGGACATGACAGGATGAATGTCTCTGAATCATTTCCCAACGAATTCAGTCATTTCCGTGATAACCACACTGTGGTTAACAGGACTGAAACAGAGCACATGGTCTTTATGCCACTGTCATCAGACACTCTTATGAGATACAGTCTGGAATGTTCTAATGGTAAGATGTCCAAGATGGTCAGTTCAATTCTACAATTGTTAAGACAAAGACTCTGACACATGCTGAGGGTGAGTGAATCACTGATGTTTGTCAGGGTGGTGTGTTTAAAAAAAAGCCTTTTGGAGCCAGAGAAGCAATCACTACAGTCTTACTTACTGCTTGTAGTGATTCTATGAATTTAAGCAATTATTATGCTCAATGGGCTTTGCTTTCTTATCCATATAAAATAAAGATTATTTAACTCAATACCATGCACATCTTTTCATATTTTTAAGAGGCATTTTAAATCTTTTAAAAAATTGTCTTTTCGTTTCTTTTGCCAGGTTTCTGTAGGGTTTTTTTTTTCTTTCACGTTCCTGTTTTCGCAAAGATTTTGACATTAATTTGCATAGAAATCCTCAAAGAACTCTTTTATGATCTTTAAATAATATTTTGAATTAATGGTTATCCTCTTGTAATTTCTTATTTGTATAATTGTGCTCCCTCCATTTTTCTCAATTAAGTGGTAGTTTATTTTGTTTCTATTTTATAAGAAATATGATTCGATTTATTAATCGATATCTATTATTTTCTTTTATTTTCCTAACTTACTGATTTCTGGTCTTATCTTTATGAATTCCTCTCTTAAACTCTTTTAAAATTTTAATTCATTGGTCTTTGTCTAAAATTTGAGTTGAGAATTTAATGCATTTATTTACAGTTTTCATTTTTATTGAAAATGTTCATGCTATAAGTTTTCTTCTGGTCACTGCTTTCCATGCTACCTTTAGAGTCTGAATTTTAATACATATTTTTTATTATCATTTGAAAAAGCTCTGTACTTTATTTTTGTACTTCCCTTATCACTTAAGTGTTTTTCAATAGAAGTTTTATATTTTATATATTTTTTTATTTCAAGGTGGATTATAGTTTCAAATATTATTTCCTTTCTGTTCTTTGTTTTCTTCAGTTTTACATAAGTTGGATATTTTTTGCATATCTTCTATTTCCACCACTGTCTCTGTGAGCTATATTCTTTCTTTAGTTACCTCATTGCTATTTTCTTGGCTGTTTTCTTGCTTTTCTTTAATGCCGATATTAAACTTGCATTCAAATCTATTTCTTGGGCATTTTATAATTTCGTCTTAACTTCTTAGATGATTTTGCTTTTTATTCTTTTATTTCATTCACTAATTCAGTCAAATGTCATTTCGTCCATTAATTCAGTGCACTGTTACTTCTTCCTGTTTGGAGTCCATCTTCATTTTATATTTTTGAATTTATGATTCAATGTGTATGTGTGTTGAATATATTCCGACATGCTATTTTGAGGAAATTTAATTCAGTTTAGAGTATTATGTTACAGTTTTCTTTTGCAGCGTGGTTGGAAGTTGGGTGAGACTTCACCAGCCGATATGTTTGGATTTTTCCTTTTGGGTTTCAAGGCTAACGGTTGGGGATGAGTCACAAGGTTTCAAGCCCACAAGTCCTCTCTTCTGTCACTAAAATGTATTTTCTTTAATGTTTGTGTTTGATTTGGGACAAGGAGGTTCAAGAGGAGGAGTTTTGTGTGTTACCTCCTTTTGCATTTCTCCTACATGGCTGGATTCTTCGTTCCTCCATTTTGCTATGTGTCCCCTTCACTTCATGGTTTCCAACAGTTAGTTCTCTTTCCTAATTATCCTCTGTTTCTCAGAACGACCGGCTTTCCAACACTGCCTCCCACATTCTGAATGCACTGTTCTGTCCCGTCCCTGTCGTTAGTGCTCTGAACCGCCAGTTCTGGTTTTGCAATGTTGTCACATTTATAACAGATGTTCTCTTTCCGGGAGTGATTTGAGCTCAATCTTAGCCTTCCATTTCTCTTCCCTGTATTTTTCTAGACCCTTCTTACTCTCGTCGAATCCTAAAGTGTGTGATAAAGAAATCGTTCTGTCAGAAGTGGTGCTATTTACAAATCACGTGTTGTTTAAAGTTATAAATTTGTCTTCAAATTATGCTACAGTATGGCATCTGTAGGGTTAGTTTGTTCTTATTTAGCTGTATAAAGTTTGGAGAAGGTGCTAGGAGATTCCAATTTAGGTAGCAGCCATTGCCTCAGCTACGTGGAAGTTGCTTTTTAAAAAAATAATAATAATAACATCAATTATGGATGGTTGGTTATTGATTATTTATTTTAAGTTTTTTTGTGTGTTGTTTTTCACCCTCCAGGTAGGACTGGCTACATAATATATAAAGCCCTGTGCAAAATGAAAATTCAGGGCCCCTTGCTAAAAAATTATTAAGAATTTTAAGATGGTAAAAGCTGAGCATTAAACCGAGTGAGGAACCCTTGTGAATGTGTGGCCCTGTGTGACTGTGCAGGCTCTATACACACATGAAGCCTGCCACGGTTCAGTGCTTTGTATCTGTTAAGTAACCTTGGTTCAATAACTTTGTAAGTGTTATGTGTCACCTACAGCGAGACAGAGAACAAGAGAGTGAGAGAGAGTTTGAGACTGGGGCTTATGAGACCTGAGTCCTATCCCCAGGTCTGTCATGGATTTACAGTATGATTTTGGACAAGTTATCTTATTTCTTGGATTTTTCTTTTACTACTTGAAAAATGAAAGATTTTACCTTGAATCGTGTTTCTCAAACTAGTGCACATATTTCTGATGATACCTGAATAAATTTTAATAGTAGTGTTAATTCTAGTACATAATAGAAAATAATATAGAACATGGAAACTATATTTTTATGTTTATTTTTTCTTAGTCCATGGTTAAAATGAGTAATTAGCAAAAACCAGGTCAATTTTAAGACACTATTAAAGAATTATAAATATAGATGATACTTGGATATGTTAAAATCGTAAAGATGGTGGAAAAAAACATCTAGAATTTGGAAAACCTTGCTGAGAATGATCCCTGAGGACACTTTCAGTTCTTTTCAGCATTTTAGGGTTCCATGATTTCATATATTTATACAAAACGGTGGATATAGTTTTCTAATTTGGAAAAGAGGGAGAGTTTTAAATATATAATTAAGAGTCAACCTCTTCACACCTTCCAGAGAGACAGGTAGCAAGGTGAATTCCATATTCCTGGTTCCCCCTCAAACCAGTCCATTAAAGATTCTAAACTGTGCAGGGTCCTCACACCCATTCAGTGCCATCTCGTACTCAGTCACCGAGCACTGAGGCAGGGTTGGAAAAAGCCGTCGTGTCACGATTCAATCCGTGGCAACTGGATGTCAAGTCTTCTTGACTGCGGGTTCTCATGTCTGCCATGTCTGTCACCTGACAGAGTTCAAAATAAGCTGTTCTCGAAGGGGATAAAAATAGGAGCATGAAGCTGTGCATCTGTTAACCAGTCAGTTGGTTGTTATCTGCCAGAGCTCACAAAAGTTCATGATGCAGTTGCACAGTACAATTGCCCTAGCCAGGAAACGTTATTATGTTTTTAGGAACTCGAGAACTTAAAACAGATAATGTGATCCTGTTGGCCAAATGGTATAATATTTACAAAACTATTGTTCATAATTTTTAAGAGCTCCTAATGGATTAACGGGAATAGAAATTTAATCTTACTTGCAGGCATAGATTTGACATATGATTTTTTTAATGAAATTCGATGACAGAGAAGTTGATTTCTTTCCCCCCAGATTTGTTTTTTTTCCCCATCGAGATTGATCAGACTGTGTGTTTCCTGTAGGATTCTAGCACTTCCACATTTGTTTTTAACCCAGGACACCCCAAGAGAAATGCTTCTCTACATCAGTGTCCCAGTTGATATTGGCATCCTCGAGAGTTTAGACGTTTTAGTCATTTCTAGACATTTCTAGGTTACCGTCACTGACTCACTCATGTTTTAACTCCTGGCCCTCCTGCCCAGTGAAAAAGTATTTATTCTTCACAAAAACAAAATGGAAGCTTTATTCTCAGGCTAGAAAGAAATATGGAGTCAAAGTGACTTACTTTGTAGAAAATAAAAACAGTCATTTCTGTTTTCACCCTGTTGCTAGACTCTATTAAATTAAAATCACACAGCAGCAGACATTAGTTTCCATGGTTTATTTTTGATTTACGCTGATGTGTGGTTGTTTGCTTGCTTTGTTTAGGAGGAGGTGGTATATTAAAGTGGAGGTCTTGTATAGCTGATGGGAATGATTTAAACAAACAGGAAAAAAAAAGGTTATGAAACATCTTTCTCCCTCTTGAGTAATAGTCCAGGGGAGCAATCACATATCGAAATAAAAACAAGAGGCTGGTAATACAGCAAGTGGTATATGATTCAATAACTTCGCTAGATTGCTTTATTGGTTAGGTAATGAAGCATGCTAGGGAATTTCAACCAAACATGAGTCAACACATTGCCAACTAACATTTGAAATGACTGAACTACAAGTTTAGGAAGGATGGAATGAGGTGAACTGTTAAATTACTCCTGGATTGGAAAGCTTCTCCAAGGTTCTTCTCCCCATCCCCTACCTGGAGGAGTTGATTAAGGGTTGTTCTGAAAAGACTTGGGGCTTCCAGGCCTCCTCCCAGCTCTTCTTACTGCCCTCAGGATTTTCATTTTAGCATGAGGACGTTCAAACCAGGCTGATACAAACATGAGGCGTTCTCAACTACCAGAAATTGCTTTTCTTAACGGTACACTTTATTTTTTTTTTTAATTTGATGTTTAATTACCTGCTGCCCCTCTATCACTCAGGTTTCCTTCAGGATTCAGGGGGAGTCTTGAGAGAGAGATTTCCTTTTCAGGTTTCCTATAATTATTCGTAATGTTGACATATGGTCGTTTTATAAGTTCCTAATTATTTTAAGTGATTGGTGCACGGTCATTTGCATAGGTTGTTTAGCAGAACGCTCGTTTCATGCAGTGACCTATATATACATCACTGAATATTCTAGAGGCATCTAAAGCAAGTAGGAGAAACCGCCCTCCCAAACATCACTCATGGTTCTAGTGTTTGAGTTCCAGAATGTTTAATGTAAATCATAATAGCAGCTTGGATTCATTGCTCTTCAAATGGATGTGTGGCTGATGTAGAGAAACATGTTTTCATTTTTTTCTTGTGGTAGCAGATGGTGCATGGATTTTATTTGGTACAGGCACTGCTGTCCAAGGGCTTGTTTTCCCCATCTATTATGGAAAAAAAAAAGAGGGAGGTAAAGCTTCCAGACCAACCCATTCACTGTACAGATGAGCAAACTGAGACCTCCAATAATGAGTCATTTTCCCTAAATCACTAATTTTTAGACAGAGTGGGGACTAAAATTCACAGCTCCTGACGGTCAGCCTAATTCTCTTTTTTCTACACATTTTCTCTTGATAGTGGATGTGATATATGTCACTTAGCAAAAAAAAAAAAAAAGTGGGATTTTTGTTTCTGGTTATATTTTATCTAACTTCCTCTTTGAAAAGCCAAGTTCTCTGATTCATAGTAAGGGCCAGATATTTCACAGTGCTAATTCCAAGCTGGATGTAATTTGTGGCTTCTAGGTTCCCCACTAGTGCCCACAAACCACCTAAATTTGTTGAACATGCCACAGTCAGCTTCATAGACAGCGACTTGACTGCTCATCGAATTCAGTGATCTTCCCAACACTTATGTGACGGCTGGTGATGTACTATTTCGTTTCTCTCCAGTCCACACCAGAAAATAATAAGGAAAAAAATCAGTGTGGGGAGTTTTATCTTCACTGGGAACCTAAGGAATGGCATACTTCTCTCCACAATCATCCCAACCTTTGCCTTGCTTCTTTTTATGTTCTCATATATTTTAAATGTGTGCGCCTGTCAGTGAAATTCACAAATCAAGAACCACTGGGATAGAGAGTTATTTTCCAGGAAATCATACTTTGACAATGTCATGGTTTCCATCATCATTCTCTGGCTAAACCAAGACAGAAAATTTGAGCCCAATTGCTTAAAAGAAATGCTGTCCCTCTCCACCCCCACTCTACTGCCAAATCAACATTCACAGTTTCTGGGTCATTTTCCACTATTGAGAAATAACCATTTCTTTTACTGTAGATAGCAGAATAGATGTCATCTGTGAATTCACTATCTAATTGTTCATCTTGCCATTTCACTCTATCTTTATCTACAGTTCCCACATAGACACCCCACAAAGGAGTTCCCTCTCTTTCCTTCTCTCTCTCTCTCTCTGTTTAAATTATTTATCACGAGTCTTAGATGTATACTGATGTTATTTGTGGGCTCCCGGTTCTTATATGATGAACTCTCTCACCCGAGTACACATATATGATCATAAACCCCACAGAGGCGTCTGTGCATCCACCTACCAACTTCTTCTGTATCTCTTTGCCATCAATATTAACATTCTTCCATTGATAACTTGGGGATTGACAGGGAAAAGATAATAGGTTGTATGCTTGTCATTTGAGTTGTCCTTTGGTAAATGGAGCAAGGTCTCCATCCACCCCTTTCTTCTGCATCTCACGTTGGAAACCTTTGACGGATGAGAGGGAGGGAACAGGGCATCACATAACATAAGACGCCGTGCACAAGCGAACATCGCTACTCTAAAAGGTTTCCATTCTCTGGGAGGCTCCAGTGAAGCAGATAAACAAAGTCACACATCAGTTCCTTCAAAGGCAGAACGTTCCGCTGTTCACAGTGTTACCACTTTGTAGATTAGCAGCGACACTGGCAGCATTTGGTAGCAAGGAGGAAGCTGAACCACCTGTATCGGCTAAGGAATCACTATGCAGCTTTGAAGTGCCTGTGATGGACACTGTTATTAATCCAGACCCCATCCTTGGAGTCCTGGTAAATCTCAAAGAACTCTTGTAGAGATTAAAGTTTGAGAGCAATGAATGTGGGCAAAAGTGAAAAACATCCTGAGATAAAGAGTGTAGGTTATTTAGGTGGTCTGACAGAGAGGCGAGAGAGAGAGAGCGAGAGAGAGAGAGAGAGAGAGAGAGAGAGAGAGAGAGAGAGCTGCTTAATTCAGTTTAGTACACAATGGCAAGGTGAAACAGTTAAATTTATATAACATATACTATTTCCCTCAGCATACACTTAACGAGTTCCTGATTTCAGGTTTTTCTGGCCTGATGCAGTGCTGTATACATTCTATTACAATGGACAAAAAGCAGCATTTTCATGAAATAAAACAACAGCCCCAGCAAAATCAGTGGCAAACTAGTCACTGCAACCGCTGTCCTTGGTCCTGGGAGAGACCTAGAGATTTACAAGTGAATAGGATCATTTCATCTCTACACACTGAAAGTCTGGTGTTTCTGAACTATGTCGGTATTTGGGTCCATCATGCCTGGCTTCAGGCAGTGTGAACACTCAGCACTGTATGGTGAGAAGGAACATAGCTAATGTCTCTAAACTCAAGCTCTGCTTGAGTCTCTGTCCCCAGCACTGTATGGTGAGAAGGAACATAGCTAATGTCCGTAACCGTGAGCTCTATACTCAAGCTCTGCTTGAGTCTCTGTCCTGTTTCCACCAACAGGTAGATGGTTGACCTCAGGAAAGGTGATTAAGCTTTTTGCTCCATTGCTTCCTCATCTGTAAAATCAAAATGGTGATGATGACCCCAGCTCATGGAATGTTAGAAAGATTATAACTAAACGTCACACCCTCAAAAAGTGCCTGACATATAGTCAGCACTGAACACATAGGATCTCTCACTGTGATTACAGAACCAATTAAAAGAGGGCTCCTTTAAGAATTCCCAGGCTGTGCTTGTTCTTGAAAAAAGTTCCCAGATCCTGCTGCCCACTTCCTGAATCTCTGTGGATTGTACCTAGGAATTTGCACTTTTGATAAATTCTCGCAAAGGTTAAAACTTGAGAATCGATGAACTTGGGGGAAAGTTGAAAAACATTCCGGGACAAAAGGAATAGAGGCTGTCACCAGGAGGTCCTCTTTTATAGATAGGGAGAGACCAGGAGCCGCTATATTCCTTAATTCAGAATGGCAGGGAGCTGAAACATTGCCTAATTCTGAAGCAGCAACAACTCCAGACCCCTGATGTTTAAATAGGAAGCCCAGATAACAGCCCTAGTTCTAACTGCCGCCGTGCTAACCAAGATAACAGCTGTCCCCATTCAAAGACACATATATCTGTGCTTGGTCGACTCGTGCTTTTTGTTTCTGTGGCCAGGACAAATGTGCTGTTGTGGCTTTAATTTTGTACTTTTAACTAATTGAATCGTGTATGAGAACTAAAATACTTGTATGCCCAAGATACTAAAAATAATCCATGATAAATAGAACAAATGGAGTAAAAGTAAAGTAGATTTAGTGTACCATCGTTTATGGAGCATCTGTGATTAGATTGTGTTCCCTAGTATGCTTTGGGGACTGTAATTCAATCTGCAGTTTGAGCTGATGACTCTTCTTTTGTGTAGCGGTTTAGGAGGAAAACAGGAATTCTTGTTCTTAATATCTCAAGTTTCTCGTTACGTGTCCATTTGTTAAATTGTGGAGTCAGAGGGCGAGGATTTACTTAGGATAAGGAAGAGGGAGCTTATTTCGATGCCATTTGGGGCACGTGGTGTAGGGTGACTAACCATCCCTGTTCAACTGAGATAGTCCCGATTTTAACATCCACCACTTAAAACTCACCATCCTGGAAGCACTTTTGTCTTGGGATGATCAGGTGGGTCAGTCTCCCCAAAAGTCCAGGAGGTTGCATTTTTGTTCTTTATGTCATAACTTAAGGAAATGGTTCTTATACTTCAGTACAATGCTTCTCAAACTGCAGCATACATGGGTACGACCTGGGGATTTTGTGAAGTGCAAATTCTGATTCAGCAGGTCAGGGTGGGACCCTGAGATTCTGTATTTGTGACAAGCTTTTGGGTGATGTACAAGCTGCCAATCCATGTGCTGCCCTTTAAATAACAAGCTTCTAGAGGGCACAGTAATAACTTGGCAGGCTTGTTAAGGAGCAAAGTCAGGGTGCCTGCTCATTCAAATTCTTCCCAATTCTTTCTCTTTTCTCTCCCCGGAATTTTGCCTTTTAAACAAACACTGGAGTTGGCCCCTGGACCATTCGGTTTTAACTAAGAAAGCTCTCTTTACCTTTTGGATAAAGTACTATGTTAGGGTCTCCAGAACTAGTGGATGATAAACTAGCTCTTTAAAATCTCATGTGAATGATTCTGTATAAATGGAATACCAAACAGAGGTTTTTTACGTTTTTTTTCTGATTCTTGTGCCGTGAAGGTAGGTGTTATTTCACTTCTTCAGATAGAAATCTTGAAAATAGTTCTCTATTGGTCTTGCCCCTGTTTGAGTGTCTCTCAATAGTATCTGACAACAGTGTGGGCAATGAATATATATTTGTCATATAAATGAAAACGCAAGAGGTTCATCTAGAGCATTGCTTCTCAAACTTTAACATGCAGGGGAAACACATGAAGATCTCATTAAAAGAGTAGAGTTAGTCTACCTAGAAACTGATGTCAGGCATTTTTAACATCCTCCTGGGCAGTACTGATGTCGTGGACAGCACTTTGCCTAGCAAGAATCTAGATTAAACACGCAAGAAAAATGTAAAGCTGCATATTCATATGCATTTCGCTAGAATATTAAATTATTAAGAAGTATGATGGCAATTGTGACATCGAGAACATACACATGGGACCTAAAGTTGAAATAAAACCGTGCAAGTCTCATGGTCATGGTCAGCGTTGTATTTTGAAAATACAGTTGTATTTAGTTTATACTAACTACTTTTCACTGAGGATCTTTCAGTGCAAGATAAATATGCAAAACAGACACACATGTAGCTTACTAGTCAACAAATGTAAAGATTATCGAGCCAATTCATGCTGACCCAATAAAATTCGGTTTGTCATGTATAAGTGGAAGTCGGCGCCCTTTAAGTTTAGGGTGCAGCAAAGGTAAACTCATAATTGGGGTGGGGGTTGGGGAGAGGGCCGGAAGACACATGTGTCCTCACTGAACCGGCTAATTGAGCTGGAAAAAGTTGAATTGTGTTCCTCTGGGGAATTTTATCCCTTCAATATTATTCGATGTTTATCTTTAACACTTAGTTTTAGAAAAACCATGCTATTTGATAGTTTTTATTTATTTTTTATTACTTTATGTAAACTATTTCCTTTCTCTTGTTGCAAGGATCTGCATACTACATGATATCGGGCTATTGAAGAAGGTTGGCTTGAGAGATTTTCAGAGACTCAGCTAATGAAGAGTTTTATAAACTATCATACTGACCTTTCCTTTAAGGAACTAAAAATGTGAGGTTGCACAGCAAGTATTTGAGGTTCTGAAAGGGGTTCTGAGCACCCAATTCCAGCATTTGGGGGGTGGTTCCCCACACATCCAACAAGCAAGTTTCAGCGCCAGCTGGATGTCCTACAATTCAACTCAGTTCTGACCCTATTTACCTAGAGACAGCATCAGACCCTACAGGTTAAGGGCTCAGTCCTGTAAGACTGCCCACCCCACACTTCCAGTTATCACCTATGCTTCTGACTGACCGGTTATAGATTGGAGGTTCCTATGACTCCTTGCCTTGATTAATTTGCTGGAGCAGCTCATAGAACCCAGAGAAACATTTTACTTACTAGATCACCAGTTTATTATGAAAGGATATAACTTAGGAACGGACACATGACAAAGATGCACAGGGCAAGATATTGGGAAGGGCGTGGAGCTTCCACATGCTCTAATTGTCCCATTCTCCATAAATCTCTATATGTTCACCGATCCAGAAGCTCTTTGAGTGCAAAGACCAAATATTATGACACAAGATGCTTCCATTGCTCTTATTGCTCAGAAAATTCAAAGGGGTTTGGGAGCCATGAGCCTATAAAGGCCTGACTTATCAAATATCCCTGCTATTTTGGGTAGTGGTCATATAGCAGTGGACAAAAGAGAAAAAACTCCATCCTTAATGGAGGTTAACTTCTAATTGGATCCCTAGCACGTCATCTAGCGCTGACACATTGCAAGTAAACAGTAATTATTTGTCAACTGGAGATTTTCGCCGGATGGTCCATGGCCTCCAATGGAACTGGCAAGATCAACAGCTCTAGACATAATTTTCCTGCAACAGATAAAAAATCCTCGATTAGACTCTAGATGTTATATGTGGCTACTTTGGAAGTTAGGAGATATTGATTGGGTGAAAAATATCAGATTCCGCAATGTGTGTGTGTGTGTGTGTGTGTGTGTGTTTTAATCAGAGTGTCGATAATGAGGATGAACTATTCATTAGAAGAGTTAGCCTCCTAACGAGTAAGAGTTTTGACATTGCAGATGGCGGAGGGTGTGGTAGAACACTGGTGCTTTTTCAAGGAGAGCCCTGGAATGGAGACAGAGATCCAACCCCTCCCCCGTTGCCAAGTACGTGTGCTTGCCACTCCGACATCTCATGGGTAAAGTGTGGGAGCTGGAATTACATCCTTCGCAGTACATTTCATCCCTACAAGGGCAAATATTCCAAACAGTGAGGCTTTGTTCCTACTTGAAAACAAAAAAAGCCAGGCCCAGTAGAAATAGAAAACATCATCGTCCCTTGCATTATGTAGTCAGCCAGGTGAACACTTTTAATAGGAACACCTTTAATAGGAAATAATGTCAGATCCTCCCCCAATAAGCCTCAGTTATGGTCACATCAAAGAAATAAAGACCTCAGACAGTAAGAGCAAATCAGATTGCTCTTGGTTATCTATGGAAGGATGTTTACAAAGGGAGGGATATATATTATCGATGTATGCTAAAAACATGTTTAAAATTTTCTTAACACATCTTGCCCACATTTTGTATCCTTCATACTATGTTTCTCACAAACATGTTTTTTTTCCTCTGCTATCAATGACCAAGTCTTAGACCCTCAAGACATGGGGAGCCCTGTTCCACCCTTCTCTTCCCTGTCATCTTTACCTTATATCCTTCCCTTCCTTCTTTCTCTTGATGGTAAAACTTGGCTCTTTCCAGCATGAATCCCTAATCTTTTCCTCTTCGTTTCTATTTTTTTCCCCATTGCACTAGTTCTGAGCAATGAAGTTCCAGAAACCAAGTTGGTGAAGAAGGAGTTATCTTTGGTGAGCTGGGGAGGGGAAAAGCTATGAATATTCACATATTAATAACATTTCCTATCTCTGGCTATATAAGATATCCTCTAGCACCTTGGAGAAGTATATGGTTCAGAAAGATGACCCATCCAAGAACCAGTTAGAACATTTAGATGATTTAGAATAGAAATAATTAGAGTATAAATTGTTATAGAATTGCCACGGGTCACAATATAAGAGAATAATTAGTGAATTAATTAATTGGATGCTGTTCTATAGCTAGTATTTGTTTAAAAGATTTTTATGAGTACTTTTCTCTCCTGAAGTCATTATAATGCTTTACATTAGCCTGATGATATTAAATTTTTAGCTTAATATTATCCTTATCCAGAAGGTAATATGGGAAACTATCCTATGATAAGGAAAATTCAGAAAGATTATAATGTTTAAAAAAAAGCATTTGCATTATTTTAAAATCTATATACTAACTTGAGTTAATAAGTGACAAATAATTTCAGAAAGTATCTTTGCTGGGCCTATTCTGGTGAATAAATAAAACCCTTTGTATAGTCTTTGAAAAAAAATGTTTTTAAGGAACTCGGGCTTGCTCCCTGTAAACGTTATCACAGTTATTTTTTTGGCTTATCCTTTGCTCATATATAGTACCAAATTCAGATTACGATATATGGTAAAATGGTACAATTTATATTGAGATAATATTGTTTTATTTGTATTACTAGAGGGGCACCTTTCTAACTAAATATATATATATATATAAAGTTTACATATATGTATATAATTTATATATATATGTATATATAATTTTTTAAAAATGAAGTACTGGTTACAATGTAAGAAATAGATTAAGGAGTAGACAGAGAGACCAGTGAGAGTCTGTTATAATAGTCCAACCAAGAAAAAATGACGCCATCGTAGACTAAGGCATTGAGGGGAGATGGAGAGAAGTAAATGGATGAACAGATTCGACAGATTTGAGGTGCAAAATCAAGAGAATTTGACGATCGATTTCTGATGGGGATTTGGGGAGAAATGTGAATCCAAGATGACTTTCCTCTTCCTCCTTCTTTTGAGTGGATTGTGGTCCATTCACTGAGATGGGGATCGCTGGAAGAATGTTGGGTCGAGTAAAGGGTAGAGTTCACGAGCTCATTCATTGTTGTGAATTTGCTTGGCATATGGTGTTGACATACATATCATAACCCTGTGTATATATAATTCTACTGAGATGTATAGAAGCTTCCAGCAGGCAGTCTGTATTCCATCGATGCCTAGACTTTTAGAATTGCCTCATCTTTTTCTCTCCCTCCTTGCTACTATCACCCTAGCCCTGATTTCCTTCTGCTTATGAAGCGGCATTTTAATTCTCCTTTTGCAGGATTGCTGACCTAAAAGTTACAGGAGCAGAGTTTCTTTCCTTCAAACAAATAAACTGTACCAATGAGCTTACCCCCTGCTTCTCCAGTGAGTAACTATCAGATGCAAAGGACGGCGGTATCGTTTTTCTCTGAGATTCTTAAGAGTGACTGTTATGGATACTCAATGCATGTTGCCTGATGGGGAAATGATTACCAAATTCATCATCCTGTTTTGGGGCTTGCGGTGGTTGTCGTTAATTTAATTTAAATTTTTCACAGATGCTACATTTGTACGCATCTAATTTCACAAGGTATAAAATGACACACAGTGGAGAACAGTTCTTCCTCCAACCCTGCCCAGGTATTCCTGTGTCTCTTTCCAGAGACTAACACTCTTAACTCTGTGTCTGCATCTTCTGTAAGACACAAGACAGAGAATTCCCCAAATAGAGATTATCACCGTCCCTTGCAACATGCAGTCAGCCAAGCGAACACTTACTGTAACACCTTCAGTAGGAAACACTGTCAGATAATCCCAAACCAAGGGCGGAAAGAGACTGTCTCTCTCCTCCAAGCATCAGAAACTCTGCCGGACACTTTCTATAGCTCTTTGGTTTAATTGGAGAGATAGATATTATTTTATAAAAGAGGACCTTGAGGCTCATAGGTGGAGGACACAGTGAGGAAGCAGAGAAGGTAATCTACGTCTGTCTCACTCCAAAACCCATCCCCTTCACTGTCTACACCGGGAGCCGTGACTCATCCCAGGAGGCAGAGTTTAGTAAGTTTCTATGCACTCCAGACTTCATCCTCTCGTAGAGAAAGCCTTAAACCCAAAGTGGCATGCACCTGGATGCAGAATTGCTGCCTCCTCAGAAGTCCTTTAGAACACAGTGTGGGACCAACGAACATCTGAGTTTAGCTGAGATTTGTGGATGTGGAAAAGGAGTTTTGCATTGTCTCTGAATTGGTCATTCTCAGTGACAGAGTCATTTACGAGATGGGGGCAATCATAGAAAGCAGTGGCTTTTAAAAAACACTTTAGCTGCCAAAAATCTCATTCCAATTCTCTGGAAGAGTGCTGTCGTACCAAGTGTAATTCACCAGCCCAGTGCCTTTCTGGAAGTTGTGAAATTGGAGAGAGTTGCTTTTGTCCAAATGAATAAACACCACCGAGATGAGCCGACCGGCTTGTCCTAAGTTGAGCTTGATGTGATCAGACATCTAGAGCTTCTAGCCCCGGTCGTCTCTCTGAGATTTCTTTGTCCCTCTCTCTTTTTCTCAGCTTTTCTTTTTCCTTTTAATAACTAAATAAGGTCAGCTATTGAGGGAGTCCCAGGAAAGAAGTTGGTTATCTATCTTTTCTTCCTAAATAGCATTAATTACCAGCGATGGCAATTAATGGCACATGTGCCTTTTAGGTACATAATTAGGGATTATGGATCAGTCACCCTCATTGGCTTACCTATGTTTGTCCATATAACTACTTGCAGTAGATTTTGGTTTTGTTTTTAACTATCCAGAAAACACCCATCTGTCCTTTTTTGAGATTTCATTTTAGAGAAATTACCTTTCTACTGTGATCCTAGTGGGCCTGCCGATGAAGATGTCCCAAACCAATAACAAGTTCCCTGAGGGCCATACAGGCAGTTTCCATGAGTTTCTTCTCCTCCTTGACCAAGTATGGTGACAAGGTGGGCACATCTGTTAAGCCTGGCCAGTTGTCCTATCTCTCCTGAGACCATGACTCTTCAGAAGACTGACTTATGTAATGATGGAGGACTGGTGTGTAGTTCTGCATTCATGGAACCCTTTTATGAATCTGTATTCCGTGACTATCCCATATCCTGCAAATCCTGCTTTTTTTTTAAGCTAGCAAGTTACAGGTTCTTTTGCTTGCAACCTTATAACTACCAGATAATGCACTAAGTCTCATTCCAAAAATGGATCTAAACAATTTTGGGAAATGATTGTAAAATAGACACAGAAAAAAATAAGGTGACAAAATAACACAAAAAAAACCTGGGTGCTTCTGTCTGGGTTGTCGTGGCTGAGAAACCTATCTGGGAAACACGGTTTTACTAAAGAGCTTCTAAGGCCTCGCGTTTCTGAGAGAAACGATACTGGATCTGGAAAAGAATTGTACGGACCTGCCTTTGCAGGAATTGACTCAGGATGAGAAAAGCCTGAGATGTCTCTGAAATGAATAAAAGAGAAAAAAAGAATGAGGAGTAGAATTATCGTTGAATTCTATAATAATAGAATTGGACCCAATGATGTCTGACAAGATGATAAATGGTTTTAGATAACATCACCTCTTTTAATATGATTAGGTTTTAGCCAGGTAACATTTAATATTTTTATCTTTCATTAAATATCATAGAATATTTTTTTTTCTCTTTATGGCTATCATAGAATTTCTGCTTGTTCAGTTTGGGAGAAAAGGGTATTCAAGTGATTATGTAGCTCAGGGATCCCCAACCTTTTTGGCACCAGGGGCCCGTGCTCCTACGAGCACGTAATGCCTGATGATCTGAGGTGGAGCTGAGGCAGTGATGCTAGCGCTGGGGAGCGGCTGCAAATACAGATGAAGCTTCTCTCCCTGGCCCGCTCCTCACCTCCTGCCGTGCGGCCCGGTTCCTAACAGGCCACGGCAGGGGTTGGGTACCTCTGATGTAACTTGTCCTCACATGAGTCCAAAATTAGCAAGACTTTTTCTGGTTTGGAGATTAAAACCTGGATGCTAACGTTTATAAGACATGGAAAAAATATTGAAATAGGTTGCATATTGGAACTTCCTATATGTATTGTTAGCATGAATGGAGATAGTCGGGCCATTTCTCCAAACACATAATGCAATACAGGTTTATGGGTTAGTTTTTTCCCACCGATATATAAGGCTTGTTTCATCAGTCTCCACATGATATAGCCTTTATGAGGAACTTGCTGTCAAAGCAAAGTCATTCAAAATTAATTAATTGATGACTGTTAAAAGTAAGGCCCCGAGGGATAAATTATGTTCCCTTCTGTTAGAATGAATGTCTATGGATATTAAAAATCTCCTTGAACTTTCTATTTTGTTTGGAAATCCATTCAAAATGGATGTTTCTCCCTGCAGCCCAGGCAAGGATATTCTATTAAGGAGATCTTAGAAATGATAACATGGAAAGCAAAATGCTAGTTCGCACTGCAAAGTTTTGGTTCAGTGTGTAGTGCCCAGGTTTGGTCTGCATATTTTAGAAGTGACACTATGGTTGAAAGTCTCTGAATCTTTGGCCAGTCATGTCAGAGATAAGATGTTTCTAGAAATCATCGCTGCCTTTCTTTTGAGCCCAGAAGAGTAAGGAAGGAAAGAAGGACTTTAAAAGATTCCCTTCCTCTGTTCTCTGTTTTGCTAGATATTTTAAATAAAATTATATTTCAGAAAAATGATACACTATCATGGCAGCCAAACAATGCTGAGGTATGTGAAGAAAACCATGAATTTGTTTCTCTCTTATTTTTAAAAATACAGTCTCTCTGTCTAGGCCTCACGATTCTTTGGCTAAAAGTCAGGTCATGATAACTTTGTATACCAAAATTGCGATTATAGGACAAATCACTGGTGTATTTACTAAAAATCAGGCTTCCACTGTCTTCTAGGAAGCATCCATATTATTCTTGGCAGCCTTCCAAGGGTACCTCATGTATGCCCATATTCCATGCATCAAAAATCTTTTTTTTTTTTTTCAGCTTTCAGTTGACCACATCCATGCAATTGCTTCCACAGGCTCACCATGGCTACTTCTTATCTTGAGAACACCGTTGTCCATTCCAGATGTCATCTCTGGATATTCCCACGGCTCTCCATTTGGGACCCCACTTTAGAGACAGGCAAATGGCCCCCTTTTAGTTTTATGCTATCATCCGTCACTGGTCCCTAAAGTAGCTTCACTTGCGCTGACAGCAAGTCTCTCTTTTCATCGTCTGCAGCTAAACCCCTTCATCCACAAGCAGCTCAAAATCAACCTGAGAAATCACAGAGGGGACGAATATGGTTCCATTCCATTTTTAATTTCCTCATCACCTTTCCAAGCCCCAGACTCCCTCTGCCTATCAAACTCTCCTCCCCGCTTCTCTGGTTGTCACCTCCTGGGTCCACGCAGCATTTGGGAAAGATCGGTCGGGAATGAGTGGAGGAAAGGTCAGAGCAAGGACAAGTTCACACTCTCACAGCCTCCTTTCGGCTCGGCCCAAACCCTCTGGAAAGTAAAGGAAGAGAAAGAATGGCTCAGACTGGTTGCATTTCCTCCCTGAAGTCACCCAGCACATCATTAACCAGGCCTCGCTGCTAACACTCTCATCTTGGCTTTGGCGATATGTGAGATTCAGTTCAGTGATCTGTACAAAGGGAAATTAGATTTAGGCGAACATAACAACTTGTCCTGGAGTGAAAAGCAGATGCATAATTTCTCTCATTTGTCCCTACTTTATTTAATAGCCCACATAGGGAGCTTATTTAAAACTACAAAACAACAACACAGCAAACTGGCCAACATTGTGAGATGATCTCATCGAATCATCATTATAATAATAATTATTAATTTCTTCTGCGATATGGTAACATAAAGGGAAATAAGGGAGGAATCTAAAACAGAGTTGGGAATGTCCTTTTGTGTGTACTCTTTAAAGCAAGAAAGTTCAGGCAGAGCTCGTGGACATGTCCTAAGTATTTTTACTTCTTCACTGTGAACTTATTTTCCATCCACCCATTCAACGATTAACTGTGGAGTACCTACTTTGTGTCAGGCCTGGTGCAGGTTGCAAGGAGCAGTCTAGGCAGCAAGTTGGACTTAGAGTCTAATGGTGGTGGGGAGACTGACGTTAATCAAATACATCAGTAATGACGATCTTTAATGTGCGACGTGAAGGGAAATTACATGGGGGCCACGAGCTGTAGGAAACAAGGAGGAAGGATGCAATCCTAGAGAGTGACGTTTGAGAAGATATCTGAGGGACGAGTAGGGGTTCACTTGGCTAATTGGGGGGCGCCTTCCAAGCGGAGATAGCAGCATCTGGGAGATTTCGGAAACTCAAGATGGGTGAAGTAAAATGGCCTATCTCCATTCATGCCGAGAAGAACTAATACGTATAGGAAGTTCCAGTCTGCAACCTATTTCAAAAACGGGAGGAGACGAGGTTGGATAGCAGAGAAGCGGCCGGGCATTGCGGGACCATGTCAGGGGTCTTGGGTTGTGCTCCATTAGCATGAAATCCATCGAAAGGTATTAAGTAGATGAGTACTGAGATCTCTTGGCATTTTTAAAGCATCATTCCAGCATTCTCCCTCCCAGACGTTGTGCAGTCTCTATCTATGTCATCGAATCCCCCTGCAAACGAGTGAACTGAGCATTGGCGACATGAAGTAGCTTGCCTAAGGCTACCCACTTATGATTTGCCAGAGCCAAGATTCAAACCCAGGTCTGCTGGACTCCAACGCACACACTCTTAACCATGACATTCCGTTGCCTCTAGTGCTAAGCAAAAACTCTCCCATTATTTGCAGCCTGATCTCATTCTGATTCTAATTACCTAATATTCTGCTCCTAATAATTAACTTTAGGGGAAAAAAATTCAATTCTTACCAAATTTGTCAACACTGTGTCTATGGCGGTAATTAGAAAAATAATTTCACTCCATTGTTTGCCAGGGGCAGTGTGGAGCCTATTGAAGTAAAATGCTTAACGACTTTGAGACCTAGAATCTTAGCAATATTAAGATTGGGAAATACTTTGGGAAGAAGAGCTCCCTACTGGATATTGGACCGTTTTAAAAGAATCAGGGCATCTCTGCCTGTTGGAAAACTTTCTAGACGAAAGTCGGTCTTGGGTTTTATTATTGCAAGAACGGCCCCAGTTTACCTTCACACAGGTTTTGCATGTCGGTGAACTGGACTTCAGGTCTAGGTGGATCTGGCTGTGGAAGGGAAGTTCTGGCCCTCAGGAAGAAAGCTGCGATGTGTCAGCCTGCGTATCGCTGAGTGAGGCTTCGGAGTCAAGGCTGATTCTTGACGAGACCTGTGAGACATCAAACTGTCCTGACACTTCCTTTGGAGCAGACCCCACTGAAGCTGGGTGCTTTAAGCACATTTCTGTTGTATGAGGTCTCTTCTTTCTTAAATTCGCTTCTGGCTACAGAAATTAACAATAACTCGAGCTTTCATAAAACATTCTTTAAATGTAAGTTCTGTCAGATGACAAGGGCCGTGCCTTCCACACAGGTGTCTCATACCCTATTCCTGATCCATTCCCCAGGAATCCTACTGTGCCCTCTGATTGTACTTTAGAATTAGGTGACCTGGTTTTAAACCCAGCTCTGTATGCTGTTGTCAAGCTAAATGATCTTGGGACAGTCGCTAAACTTCTTGTGTCTGTTTTTCCTGCCTCTAAAATGGGAATAAAAATATCTTGGATGTCATGGTATATTTGTATGACCATTTCAAAATTGTCATCCCTCCCTCTCTTTATGTCCTACGCCATGTTCCTCTCACTAGAGTACCAGGCATACATTACCTGTCTCATTTATCCTGGTCTTAGCCATGTGACTTAATTCAACCAGTGAAATGTTAGCAGACACGATGTAAGCAGAGACTTTGGAATTGTTTGTGCAGTTGGGTTCACCCTCATGTGCTTCATTTATCACCATGAGAATAGCATCCTTTGGGTCGTCTCCTGTCCGCAGGATCCAACCTTTGTCATCCTTGGCATCTTTGGCCACACATTTTACGCATCGTGATTAAATGATAACGAAAGCTGCCATTTACGGAACACTTATTATGTGTGATACACAATGACTCACAACAGAATTTCGCAACCATTCTTATGGCAACCCAACAAAGAAAACTTCCATCTGTTTCTGATCAAAACAAAAGGCTCAGAAACGTTGAGTGTCTAGTGCGACCCAGCTAGAGAATAGTAGCACCAAAATGCAATGCCGGGCCCATCTGTCTGCGCTGATGACCCTTTTATTGTAAGTTCACAGCCATAGACTCGACTCTTGCATCCTATTTCAGATTTGATGTTTCTTGACATCTAACCACGGCTATGACTTTGATCTCTGGTTTTATCCTTCTCCTCTGTTACTGAGTTTTGGTACCTAACTTGTTTTGTCCCAGAATTGGAAAACTATTCTAGTTTTTGAGGGTTTTTTTTTTGTTGTTGGTTACTTAAATGTTTCATTGAGGTGAATTTCATGTAACATCAAATTAACTATGTCTAAGAGAACGATTTATTGGCACATCGTACAATCACACTATTAGGCAACTACTACCTTCACCTAATTCCAAAACATTTTTGTCACCCCAAAGGAAACCCCATAACCATTAAGCAGGTACTCTCCATTTCCCCCTCCTCATAGCCTCCGGCAACCACTAGTCTGCTTTCTGTGTGTATAGATTCACCTCTTCTGAATATTTCACATAAATGGAATCATATAATATGACTCTCTGTGTCTGGCTTCTTTCACTTAGCAGAATGTTTTTTGAGGTCCCCCCATGTTGTAGCCTGTATCAGTGCATCATCCCTGTTTATAGCTGAATAATATTCCATTGTGTGGATAGACCACAATTTGTTTTGTCCGTTTATCCATTGATGGATGTTAGGGTTGTTTCTACCTTTGGGCTATTGTGAATAGTGCAGCTATGAACATGTGTGTGCATGAACTTGTTTGACACCTGTTTTAGTTATTTGAGGGGTATACCTATGAACAGAATTGCTGAGTCATGTGGTCACACTGTGTTTAATTCTTTGAGGGACTGCTGGCACATTTTCCACAGGCTTAGTTTTTGATTTGGTGTTCTCTACTATTTGGGGGTTGATGACTCCTGGCTAACATGCCTCCTCAGTGGCCACATGGGGCAGCATGGTTGTATAGTATTGAGAAATGGTTATCAGATTGAAGGCACTGCCAGCTAAATGGTTCTGTGTGGTTTTTCTGCAGTCACCAGAGGAAATAGGCTGCGAAGGGATAGATGGAAATAAGAGGGGGTCTCTTTTCATGCTCAGTCTTGTCGTGATGTTAGAGAGAAGGTACAATGGTCGGATGACGGCTACTTTGAAATGCGGGTGTGATAGGCTTAGTCTGAGGATCTGTGCTCAGTGGTTATACTTACTGCCTTTCTCATTCCATCACCGTTATTCTTTCTTAGACACGCACATTCTTCAATATCTATTGACTTTGAGACCATCCTGTGGTCTGTTACTGTCACTTGCAAGAATTTGGCTGTCAGAGAAGATGCCAGCAGGCCTTTTAGAAACCACTGCAAACTTTCATTGCTAACTTGTAACTTGGAGGAACTTTGAGAGAAAGGGTTATAAATAAAACGCATGCATCCATCAGGGTTTCGCAACGGGAATGCAATTCCACTTCGTGGCTAGAGATAAAACATGTCTTGCCGTGCACAGTGAGCTCTTCACCGTGCTTGCATTTTATTTCCCATCACAATCTAAGTTATGGCAGATGAAGCTGCTCGTAAGGTATGAGGTTAGACAACCCCATGCTAATTCGCACTTAAATATTACGGCATGTTTTTAAAGGTCCAAGTACTGCTTTCTTAGGCATCTCAGGCTTGGAGGAAGAAAGAGGGGTTGAAAAGACCTCATGGGACAGGGGTGAGTATGATCTGACTCAGCATCCAAGTTAGGCCTTTTGAAAGCCATGGCTGAATCTTAGATCTCTTTGTGCCTTCAAATGCCTGAAAGAGTCAGCCACACAAAGGGCAGGTGTTAGTATAAATGCATGTGATGCTGCTGCTGCTGCTGCTGAAAGTCGTTCTGATAACCCTTAGAATTCATAGCCAAAAACCAATGATCCCTAATAGCCACTCAACATGCAGACACTTTGCTCAGTGTTTTTTATGTATTCCTCTGATTTCACGTTCAAAATCATCATATGAAATCCCTATGACTATCATTTCCATTTTGCAGAAGGAAAGTGAGCATCAGAGGGTGGTAGCCATTTTATCAAGCCCTTAGCTGGTAAAAGGCAGGACCAGCATTTGACCTCAGATTGGTGAGATGCCCATGTTCTTTCTTAATCTCTCCTCCACATTCCCTCTCCGCCTATCCCAACTTATACATGAAGGAGTATGCTATCTGCCTCCTTCCTTAGATGCGTAATTCTAATTCCTCCCTCTTTCTTTTGCTTTGGAGTTTTCCTATTCTTGATTTCCTAGGATCAGTAGAAGCCATCCTTGTTCTTTCTATCATTCACTTGTCCATTTGTTCATTTGTTCATGCATTCATTCATTCATTCATTCAACTATGTACTATTCAATCAATGTTTTGAATAACTATTAAGGATCAAGCACTTTGCTAGTTGCTGCAGATACAAAGATGACTAATAGGAAATCCCTGCCTTAGGGGACCTGGACAGGTAATCAGAGAAGTATAGGACTCTGCGCTGGGGGACGGACATGAGAGGATGGCAGGATACTACAGGGTGGGGCACATCCAAGGCACACCTAACAGACCAGGGCAGGGAGCAGCATCCTGAAAGAGGTGGCATCTGGTCTGGATCTTGAAAGACAAGGAGATGACCATGTGAATAAAAATATGGACAGAGAGTAGAGTTCTCGTTCACCTGGACTTCCCAAACTTGGTCTACCTTTTGCATTTTCAAGTAATAGAACAGTTAAGAGAAAGTTCAAGAATGGAAACTTGTCTGACCAACAAGGCGACAGCTCAAGATGTCACTTTGCTTTAAGCACAAACTGGCGATTTGTAGTAAATTCTGGATTTCATTATTTTTAATTAACGTGCCAATAGGCACATTGCTATTTTTCTTAATAATCCTAATCAATAATAAAAGTCCATCAGTTAAAGTCTTGTTTTGTCAGCATAATACCGAGGCGAAAAAATCGATTGGTTTCATGTCAAAGGAAGTTCCTTTTTGGATTCATCGACCCCTGCTTTGAAAGTAACCTTTTTTTTCATTTACTTTGTTTTGCCTTCCTTTAAAAGTTCACTTAAACATTTTTTTTACGTTTTTTTCTAAAGAGATCATTTAAAAACCATTAAGATCATTTGTTTTAGTTTTAACCTTCAAAAATAATACCTGTGGCTTGTAAAGGAAAAAGAAACAACCATTCAGAAGTGAAAGAATTAAGAAGTGATATTAGTCTCTCAATGTCGTCTTGCCTGGAGGTGACCGTTGTGAACAGCTTTGAGTGGATCCTTCTAGATCAGGGGTTCTCAGCTTCACTTCCGCTCTATTGACATTTTGGGTCAGATAATCTTTTGTTGTGGGGTCGTGTGTCCCGTAGGATATTTCACAGCACCCCTGGCCTCTCCCTACTAGATGCTGGTAACACCACCCTGTCCACCCTAGCTGTGACAACCACAAATGTCTCCAGACACTGCCAAACGTCCCCTGGGAGCAAAATCGCCCTGTTCGAAAACCACTGGTCTAGACGTTTTAAAATGCACGCATAACATGCAAGAACCAGTGGAAAAGTCAGAAATCATCAGGCGTTTGGAAGGTGGTTTGGCAAGGGAGAGGAAAAGTCATTATGGCAAAGTGAGTCATATGCCTAGAATGAGCAAGTCGGGAACACGGAGGGGACCTTTTAAACAGTCTATTTTGATAGCAAAGAGCCAAATACCTACATATATGAAGCATTTTCCAGTTCCATTTACTCTTCCTTTTTAAAACCGCAATATCACTTCCTGGTTAGTGAGGACTCATTCACTGTATCACTGCAGACAACTTGAGTCTTCAGTTGATACCACAAGGAAAGAAACAGGTAGGAGAGGCAGAAGGCAGGGCGAGAGGTAAGGCACTGGATATAATGAGATGAGATGGGGACCTTGAAGACACTGGCAGCTAACGATGGTAGGGGTGGAGAAGTTTCAGATGGGGAGGCAGTTAGAGTGATCCTACTCAGAAAATTCGATCTTTACTCCAGAGAGCAGCATTTCGATCTTGGGCCTTCTCTGATGCTGATGTAAGCAAGATCTTAGGAGTCAGGCACATCTAAATTCAAATCCTGGCGGTACCATGGGGGCGCTTGACTTTTGGGATTCTGATTTGCTGCATCTGCAGACATACTGTACCCTCTTTACATTTTGGTGGGCACACCCCATCGTAGTTAAGTGTGTACAACTGGATCCGGGCACCTTGCTCACATCCCCCACTTGGAATTTATTTCAACTCGATCTTGTCATTTAATGTCTCCTTACGTTCTTTTTCTCACCTGGAGAGGACAGGCGTCATCTCACCAGATCAGGCTGTAAAGATTGAGCCGTGTAAAGAACTGACAATAACACCTGGCATACAGTAAGTGCTTACTAATTGCAGGCTACTATCACCTGAGTAATTCCCACTGGTTGTTGTGAGGCTTAGATGTGAAAGACATCTTTTTGTCCCCTTTTCTCTTTCTGTCTTTTTTTCCCTCTGTCTTCTCTCTTTCTTTGCTACAAGCCTCAGAGCTCAGGCGAGGAAGAACTAACCCTAAGACTCTGTGATTTATTTTTCTCACGCTCATTTCTGTTTTAATAATTATCATATTGACTCTGAATTTATTACAGTACAAGAACGACTTTATGCAGAATCTCATGAATTTAAACATTAATGTAAGATAAATTAGTTTTAAATTGAATTCCTCGAATGCAATTGAATGTGTTTCCGTATGATGAATAAAGAATTTTCCAAATAAAATCTAAATCTCTGATGTTCCATTTTTGAGCGAGTGGAAGAAATATGTGGGAATATTTGATAAGGTTCAAATATGATTGCACTGCAACAGATTAGCCATGCTAAAAAACTAACTTTTTAGTTTGGGAAGAAAGCAGTCGGGGGGAGGGTTAAGTAGATAAAATATGAATATTTCTGCGTATATGTTTATTAAGTCTCTTAGTTACCCCCAATTTAACATGTTATTATTAGATATAATGCCCTTCTAAAGAGGACGCTCTTTTTTACATTTTTTAATTAATCAATTCCCTTGTTAGAGGTTAATTAAAAAAAAAAAAAAACTAGCATCTGCTTTAATCCTTTTTTCTCTGAAAGTTCCCTTTAACTTCTAAAGAGGACGCTCTTTTTTACATTTTTTAATTAATCAATTCCCTTGTTAGAGGTTAATTAAAAAAAAAAAAAAAACTAGCATCTGCTTTAATCCTATTTTCTCTGAAAGCTCTTCCCTTTAATACGATCTCCTGACAATACTCCTCTCCAGAGCAGGCCAAAATGCAAGTGGTCACAGATGAAGAAAGTAAACCCATTAAAGAAGAAATGAGAAGACGTGTTCTGTCCCTTATCAGCCCCAGAATTATCTCTGGGCAAAAGATGCTTACAGAGAAGGCAAAGAAGTTTTGCTTAGTTCATGGAGGCTTCTGGATGGTGACAGTTGGTGACTTCCTGAGTATTATCCGTCACACTTTGACGGGGTGATCTTTTCAAAGCCTGACTGTGACTGTGTCACACCCTTGCTCTCCATGACTTTCCAAATAAAGCCAAATCCCATTTCTCAGCCTGCAGGGTTCGGAGCATCCTGCTCCCAGCCTCTTCCTCCCCTACATATCGCCTTCCTCCTTATTCTCCACCTGTATTGAGATTCCTTCTGATCTCCAAGTACTATGTCCCCTCCCATCAGAGAGCATTTGTGTGTGTTGACCTTCACCTGGATCTCTGCCGCCTCCATCAACCCTCACCTGGTTAAAGCTTCCTTAGTCTTTGGATCCCACATAAACTTCCCCTTCTTCAGGAACCTCAGACTTTGTCAGGCCCTGCTGTTATCCCCTGAGGGGCCCTGGGCTCCTCTCTGGAGGACTATAATCCATCGTAATTTTACATGTATTTCTAAGCAGTTTTGACTAATGCCTCTTTGACCACTATACTAGGTGCTCTGTAGTGGACAAATCTTGTCTGCGTTTGCTTATCATTTCCTCCGCAGCACTTAGCTCAATACTGGCACACCGTAGACCCTTGAGAAAATGAATGAGAAGCTTTAAGTCATGCAGCTCTAAAGACCCAGCAGAAAAGATGAGACGATGCATGGGGCATGGAGTATGGCGCATAGTGTATGGGGCATGGAGCAGGAGCCAGGAAGTAATCTGGCTAAAGGAGGAAGTTTAATGAGTCAAGGATGGGTTGCTAGCATTGTCCTTTGCTCCTAGCAATGGCCCTCTTTGTAATCATCTAACGAATGGAAAATGAGAAGTCCCAAGAGAACAAATGCTAGATGTACCCTCTGACCCACATCTAGCATTCGTTTTTTTAGTACATTTCAATAACTCCCCTTCGCACATTTGAAAGGGAGTTATTGAAATGTACTAAAAAAAATAGCATTAAAGAAAGAGAAGCCTGAGAAGTTATATGTCTAGAAATTTGCATCTACAATATATTCACAAGGGAGCAAGAATATATGAAGAAGTCAATTCAGTGTAGTTTTTTTGTGTGTATACATATATAAATGAAACTAAAAAAAATCTATGAATAGATTGCTTGGTATATTTTGGTCCATCCATACATTGAAACACTTCTCAAGCATTAAAAAGAATAAGATTAATTTATAGGTACTAGTATGGAAAAGTGTTAGTACTGTTTATTAAATGGAAACATTTCATAATCGTGCATAAATGCATTTTTTTAAGTGGGAATAGATGTGAATGTCTGAGATTGTAACATACACAATGGGGGAAGTCTAAAATGTTCCTGGATTTGATGTTGATGAGGGGACTTTTTTTTCCCCTGTTTATATATGACCTGGAACAACTAACAAAGAAGTAATAACAGATCGATGAAGAAAATGTCACAGGAACCCTAGGAAGAGGACCTCAGAACATGATAACAGAAAGCCATCCTCTGTGCCAATCAGTGGTTCTCAACCGAGACGATTCTGTTCCCCGGGGGACCCTTGGCAATGTCTGGAGGCATTTTGGTTTGTCACGCTGCGGGGTGGGCAGGTGCCATTGACATCTAATGGGTAAAGGCCGGAGATTCTACTCAACAGCTGGTGGTATTTAGGGCAGCCCTCGTAACAAAGAATTATCCAGTCCAAAATGTCAGCAATACAGAGGTTGAGAAACCCTACTCTCTGCTAAATCCCTGCCCTTCCTATTCTGGTGAATTTTTGGAGAATGAGTTTCTCTGTCACACTGGCAAGGGGCAGAGAGAATTTTCCAGATAAAAACTGCCATGACTGCAGAACACCCAGGCCTCTCGCAAAATCCATTGGGTTGGTGGCAGCCAGGTATAACTGCTAAGGCAGAGTGTTGTCGATCCATAGCTATTTTAGTTAATTGTCATATCGAAGAAATTCTCCAAACGTGGATGCTATGTAGGCCTTTGGTTTACCTAAACCTTTTCCCAGTTCATTCACTCTTTGTCCTCTAGTCAAATTTATCTGAAACTCAGCCTAACGTAGAGCTGGCCAGATCCATAATGCTCCACTCTCATTAACGTTCACTTAATTTGCATGTCATCTCGCTCATTATATTTTCATTAGCATCATTGTGAGTGGGGCATGAGAGAGCAGCCGGCACTGTTTAGTCTTACCTGAAACCGTCATCCAAATTTAACCATATTCTGAGCTCACCCAAGTCTTGTGGTCCGAGATGCAAACATTCAGAAACATTCTTTCCTTGGAATCTAAAGTTTCTCCCAGTGCCTTGCTGGATGTGGCATAGATTTTACTGAGTTAACATATTTCAGTTCTATTATCTAAGCATACAACAGAAATAGCCTTAAACCTACTTAACCACATAATTATACCTTTGCAAACCCTCTTACCAAGTGCCTATTTTTTACTCTTTACTTAGCCTAATAAATTTCTCTTATCAATTACAAGCATCCAGAATGGGGCGAGTGTTTAATACAATTATCTGAGTAATGCAGGGAAATTATTTTTCACCCAGAGTCAGGGTTATGGAGAATGTCTTCAAATGGAAGAACATTAAGCATTTTTAAATACAAAAATGATCACTTAGCAGCAACTCAGTTTCATTTTTCATAATTTCTATGCCTTCGTTAATCTGTTGGTGTTGGAAAAGAGCTGGTTCTTTGGGCAATATTTTCATTTTGTTTCCACATCTTTGGAAATAAGGGACGGTGGGAAAAGCAAGACCCGGAATCTGTGGGATTTTTATAGTCGTCCCAGCTGTGAATGCTGAGGGAGCATCATTTATGCAGTAAGGAGACTAGGAAAAGCAAAGTCTTACTTCTAAAAGGGAATGTAACATTCTCTAAAAGGGCGTGGAATAAAATTGCTGTTGTAAAAATGGGAAGATATTGCTAATGGGAATATACTGAACGGTGTTACTAATTAAATTAGGCACTTTGGAATTAATTGACAGCCTGCACTTAAAACTATAATTGCATAGTAATCAACCATTTGTCGACAAAACAATGCTATTTATTGTGGTCGGGATACAACTTTTTCCTGATATTGCAAAGCCGGGGATTCAACTTTGTTCCTAATTCATCTCCAGAAATGAATATACTGTAGATGTGTGTGAGGGACCCATGCAAATAAATAAGTAGAAGTTTCCGAGGGGAACAACACAGTGGGATTTGTCTTGAAAAGAGCAATTGCAGACACATGTCATATGTCATTACCAGAGAGTTGGCGACAGTATTATTCATTATGTGGTTTCAGAGTGTTCTAAATTAGAGAAATGGATTATTGGAAGTAGATGATTTCCCCAGATTGCTACTTAATAGTGACTAAGGGGTCTGCATTACTCATATCTGCAATGAAAATGGTGCCAAAACCCAGCAGTGGTTGCCTGAAATGAAATGTAAGACCTATTGGGTATTATCTTGAGATGCTGCCTAATTTTCTGCCTCTTGCTTCGTATAAATGTCCCCAGGCCTCAGAGGTTGGGGTGCTTGCGGCAACTGCAGATGGAAACGAAGGTTTCCACGTTATTTACCTCTTTGTTTCTTCTGCTTCCTTGCTGCTCTGTATGCATGCTGCGGAGATTGCTTCACCAACTAAAAATCAGCTTCTCCATTTGCCCTTTTCCATTACCGGAAAGTTTCTACCTTTGCAGCTTTCCGTAACCTTTCTTACCTGTTCCGAGCTGCCAAGCTTCCCGTCTGAAGCGAGCAGCCAGCTGCTGTGTTCATTCATTTATTCATTAAAATAGTTAGAATCCCATCTATGTGTCAAGTCCTGTACTAGAAAAACCCTGATCGTGGCGTGATCAGCAAACTGGTGTCCCTGCATCCCCGGGCCCTCCAGTCTCCTGAAGAGACGGACATGAAATACAGAGTCACACAGATCTATCCGTAATTCCTACGTACCTCCTTCCCGCCATCGCTGACCCCTTTTCATCCCGCTCCAGGCATACCGACCTCCTTTCTCTTATTTGAATAGTCGAAACCATTTGGCACCTCAGCCTTTGCACCCACTCCTTTCTTCCTGGAAGGCTCTTGCCATGGCCGTCTCCTACTCGTTCTTCAGGACTTGTTTTAACTGTCACCATCCTCGCCTACCCAGTCTAGAATGCCACCCTGCCCGGTTACTCCCCACGAGTTACTCACCTTGATCATTTCTTTCACTGCACTTATAAACCTGTCAATGTCTTGCTTATTGCCGCATGTGTTACCCGTCTCTCCCTCTAAAAGGTACGTATCATGGGGGCCAGGGGTTCGTCTTTCTCCTCTTTTACCATCAGCACCTGGAATCGAGTGGACGCTCAATAAACACGGCTGCCGGTCGTGATAAGTGCAGTGAAAGAGAAACACCAGATGTTATGGAAAATTGTAACAGGAAGACTTCATTTAGGTGGAGGATGCAGGGGATACTTCTGTGAGGGCCTGGCATTTACGTCGATGGGTATGTAGGAATAGATAGGAGGACAGAGGAGGAAGGGGTGGTGCAGACAGAAGCGACCACGCGCACGCGTGGCCTGAGGAGGGAAGGAGCGTGGCGAGTTCAGCGAATCGACAGAGGAGGATGTCTGTAGCCCAGGGAGTGAGGGAGGGAACGGCGGTGTGAGCAAGGTTTGGAGAAGTTAGTGGGGGAGGCCATGAGAGAGTTTGGACTTTGGGAAGCCATTGGATGAATTTAAAGGTTGAGAAGGACATGACCCCTGTTAATATTTTAACTGAGATCTCTTTGGCTATTGTGAGCAGACTTGTTTGGGAGATGAGTGAAAGGATACCTGGAACATTGCCTGGCAAAGAGCAAGTGCTACATAACTGTTATATAATTATAATAACTATCTGAATGAATGAATTAATGAGCAGGGAAGACCAGTAGGAGGTGATTTTTTTCTTAAAAGAAACCGTGCTAAAACGTAAAGCTGTCTGTTTGGAGTATAAGGCAAGGGGAGAATGTCGTCACCCATAACTAAACAATATCTGAAGTCAGCATCCTCTGTTAGCAAGACACAGTTGCATATCGCTCAGGTATCCCTGACTCCCAGGGTCATTCTTACATGGTTTTCCTGGTCTCTGTAGTTTTGTCCATCCGGGAGCCAAATTTTACTTTGGTCATTTGACTTCAAAAAGCCCAACCTCTCATGTAAAGATGGCTCCCTCAATGAGCAGTGTGGACCAACCTCCACAAACACAGTCTCCTCTGATAGATCCTTTTATTTCCTTTTCTGAGTTTCAGTGTCCAAATAAAAATTTGATGTAGGCATGGACTTATCTGTATTTTATTCAGCATAATCAAGATGAGGAAAGAGGTAGGTATAGTATCAGTTAAAGTGATGCAAGCTTCAGTAACAAACTCTCAAATGTTAGTGGCTTAACACAATTCAAGTTCATGTCTTCTTAGGTGGTAGCACAAAATGGTCTTCCCAATGGGTGGGCAACACTCATCCTTGAAGCAATACAGGGATCTAGGCTTCTTCCACCTGTGGCTCTGCCATCATAGTCACCAAGGATAGGGAGGATCATAGGAGCCAAGCATCACATGATAGAGAGCAGCACATTTACTTACATTCCATTGGCCAAAAGCAGTCACATGGTCACATCTAACTGCAAGGGAAGCTGGGAAATTCAGTCTCCATCTCTGGAAAAAAAAGAAACCTGCTAATCAAGAGCTAGCTAAGCTCTACCACAGAAGACCCTCTATAGAAATTTGAGAGACCCACAGATTTATTTTCTATATTTTATAATATATCTTGGCTGAACTACTTTACTTGGTAAAACATTACTGAGCATATTAGGCAGTTTTTTCCCCCCATGAATTCTGGAAAACAAGAAGTCCCACCTCCACATGCATGCCTTAGAATCTGTTTTACAAACAATGGAATGGTTAAAGATTTCAGCTCTGCAGCTGAATCAAGCTACAGAAGGAAAGCAGCTTTTGAAGCTGGGAACCAAACCACACAGTAACATAGGCAACCAGAAACCCCATAGAGTTTTAACCTTGTTTTTCACATCTCCCAACAAACTCTTGATTTGTTTGAGGATTCTGCTGAGCTTGTTTCAGAGGTATCTTGACTTCTATATCACTTCAAACCTTCCTTCTATGTGAGGCGGCCTTGAGGTATGACCAGAGTGGCCCCTCAAAAAGGGAACTTTTTGTGCCTGGGGAAATCAGATCATCTTTCAAGACTTTTGCCTTAAGGGATGTCATTTTCATGAAGCTCTTCCAGATACAACAGATTGTTTCTTGCTTCTGTCCCAGATTTATTCTGTGTCGTCTTCTATGATAGTTCATCTACTAATACAGTTCTTTTTGTTTATTTTCTTATCTAAAAAATATAACACTAGTTTTTGGCAGAGCATTTAGTAATTAAAGGTTTAAAAAAAAACGACAGGAGAAAATCATGTATTTCTGTTATACACAGTACAGACTACTGTACCATACTCTCTCTGTCATTAGATTGAAGTATGTTGCAGGCAGGGATTGTGTCTTTCTCTTGCCTTTTTGTTGAATCCCCACTGCTGAGCCTGCCATACATGAGAACCTCCATAATGACTGAAGGATGGAAATATAGCTAGATGACCCATCTAGCTATTCATGGCTGAGTACTCCTACTTATGCTCTTTTTAGAATAATCCCAGGACAAGTGAGTAATGAGTCATAAATGATAAATGTTGGTTAGCCTCCACCAAAGCAATGTTAAGGTTAAAATTCTGTAGTTTGCAAACAATTCAATTTGAAGTTCTTTAGGAAAGTTGGTTTTCTAAGTATAAATACTTGTAAAATCAGATTAGGCTGCAGTAGGCTACATACGAACTATCCATCTCAATGGTCTAACGCTTTCACATGTATCCCTCACTCAAATAAGAATGCCACAACTCTCTTCCATGAGACATCTCAGGATCCAGGCTGCTTACATTTTGTAGCTACACAAGCCAGCTGAATCTGCCGGGGAATAGACAACCAGAAGGTTGCTCTTGGGTTTTCTGCAGTGGAAGCGACTTCCACTCATAGTCCACCTGCCAGAAATAGTCACCTGACTCACTCAGGTACAGGAGCCTTTGAGTAGCTGAGAGTGGCAGAAGAGCTAGATATGGATGAACACTAGAAATATTTATCAAAGTAAGCATCCCTTATGTGGTACTAATTCATTAGGAGACAGTTTATAAAAATGGTTCAGAGTCCCAGAGACTGCCTGGCTCTGAGCCTTTACTGGGAATGATTGTGTAATCTTGGGCAAGTCACTCCAGCTCTCTAAGCCTCTCTTGCCTCACTGAAAATTGAGAATAATAATAGTTTTAATTAAATAATATGCAGATCAGTGAACCTGGGCATTGTGCAAGCTCATTAAATATTAGTTATCTTTAAATGTTCATTAATTCTTGAAATAATCATCATTATTACAATCCTATTCTCATTATTGTTGATAGTAGTAGTCGTAAAGCTGTTTTGCACTCTCAGGTGCTCCCCGTTAGAGACACACACACGCACATACCTTGGAAAGGTAAGCCAAAAGATTCCACTCTCAATTTTCCCAGGTGCTGCAATCAAACTGAAAATTGCACTGAGAATCCACCTGCCCATAAAGTGTTCATTATTGAATACCAGGCAAGATAGTACATCCCATGTTTTTTAAGGAAAGAAAAGGGGTGGGGGTGGGGGGTATCCATCATTTTCCACACAGCTGCCTCCGTCTGAAAGTGATTGCACCACACGCCATCATTAACCCCATTGACTCCGTCCCCACGGAAAGACTGATGAGGCGTTCTCAGCTGCAACGCTGCAGAAACATGGACAGACTCAATAAACACCCTGAAATTTAACATGCGTCTGCTGTCTGCCGAACAGCTCTGGGCACAAATAGGTTTCTTTTATTATGGACAGAAAGGCCAAGTGAAATTTTAATCAGACAGACAAGGAGGGTATCTGAGAACACTGAAATGCCAGCCCTGATGGTATTTCCACGATATTGAACTTGCCTTTGCGGGGCCTTTGTAGCTATTTCAATTAGCTGTGAGACACACAGCCTGTGTTTTTGCAAACTCTCCTCTTTTTAATTAAGCTACTGTTCACCGGAATATTAGAAGGTGCACAATTCTTCTTGTAATATGCAAACCATCGAAGAGAAAATTATGCCGTTGAAACATTTGGTTTTAGAAAGTGCACATTTATTTCAACCAACTTAGTCACAGTACTATTTTAATGGATATTCTAGGCATTATCCTGACCCCATCCCAGTCTCTAGATTTCTGGGTCTTCAAATTTTATTATAATATGTATTTGCTTTAACACTCGGTGACCTTTTTTTTTTAAATAAGTAATATTTGGTATAAACAGAAAGAATTATCTGTAATGAATATGGTCATTGGAAAAATGAAACGATCACCCAGCTTAAAAATTAAAACATTTGTTAATACCTTCACAGTGACATGTTTGCTCCTTAAGTGAGTTGATTTTTCATGAAAATATTCGAGCGCCATTTTGTCAGTTAAGGTGCATAAAAGCACCACATAAAAAGAAGTCTTTCTTTAAAATAAGCCATTGTCAATCTTAGTCATGTGGAATGCACTGGAAGTTATTCTTAAAAATAAAAAGGCAGGCTTAGGGTGTGAGGCACTATACTGCTGTCTCTGACACTGATTGATTGACTCATTCATTGATTCATTCACTTATTCACTCATTGGTTCTTGCAATTATGGATTTCTGCATTTGTTCCTCCCTTCGATCACTAAATATTGAGCATCATCACAGCCTTCTTTAACATATAATTAATATGATCATTATTATAATGTTTCACTATAGCATTATAATTATACATTCCTGACCATAATACTGGGGTTCTGTTGAGATTTCCTCATGAGATTAAAGGAGAGCATGAGATTTAGTTTACATGATTTGGGGGAGGCAAAAGTACATCTTCTTCAGAGACAGGAGTCCGCTTAAAATATCCTGGTTCACACTGAAAGAGCCAAAGGCCATGGTAAGGTGTTTGAACTGACATCCTATTTTCCAGAGTTTTTCCCCTTTGTTTACATCACGGTAAAACCCTCTTGGAGTGTGCTTGGAATTGTGGAGTCAGTAATTCTATTCTATATTTCTTGATGATTCTCTGAGCTGTCTAACCTCAGGCTAATGAGGCACATCTTACCTTGGGCCTCTTCTCTTGCAGGCTGTCCACCCACAGTTCCAGAGCTCATTTTACTCTGCAAACACTCACAGATGCTTTGGGCTACTGCTGGCTCTTGAGTAGTAAGGAGTGCCATAGGCCTCTGGGGAAATGACAGAGGGAGCATCAGGGCACCCGAACTGTCCAGGAAGGGGGTGACATCCTACCTACACCTACCTGGGAACATGCAGCTTCAGTGTTTCCTCTCCAAGCCAAAGAATGTTACTGTCTTCATTCAAGTATTGTTCAAGTATAAATGTTTTAGCATAAAAATGACATCTGAAATGTTAGCTATTTGAATAGTTTCAGCTAGGAAATCTGGAAGACATGCTGTAGTTCCGGTAACATGTCTTTTTCTTTATGTTTTAAATTAAAACATATCAGTCTTATTTTTTTTTTCTGATCAGAGAAGCAATACATGCCTATATTTGCAAAGACAAATGCTTCCTGCGCGTATAAACTATTTTTCTCCTCTCTTAATCCAATCGCTAGGAGATTTTTCACTGCTTAGGAAAGTTTTGCTGATCTTATTCTGTGTGTGTATGTTTAGGGAAAAAAAAAACATCATACATTTCTATCCTGCCATTTTCAACTTGACAAATATCACAGATGTCCTCTCATGATGGCACGTATGGACGTGTCTCTTTTTCAATGGCTCTGCAGTATTCCTCTGTGTGACCAATCCTCTGTGTGCCATAATTTATTTAACTGGTTCCCTACTGATGGGCATGTGTGTTGTTTCTAGTTTTTTTAAAAACACATTGTAAGCAAATTATTTTCTAATCGAAAATTTCTGTTGGAGTGAATACCTCTTGGATTTAAACAATGGGTGGAAAGTTCTTTTCCTTCTCCTTGTGAACCTTTTGCTAACTTTGACAGAAATATTCAGCTCACCTAGGAAAGGGTTCAGATAGAGTGGCTGTGGCTGGTCTCATAGAGGAAGCAATGGTTAGGAAAATACATGTCCCAGGAAGAAAAAAAATAGTCTGTGATTTCGGGGTGGCTTACTACTGCTTTAAAATAATAAAGCCTTCCTGGTGCCCCCGCCTTTGCATAGAGATAAATTAAATTAGCTTTGGGAATGTATCCTTGACTATTCTGTTTTGTACCTAATAAGTATTAGAAGCAGGATTTGAACCCCAGGTTAAAGCTCTCCTGTGTTGCATGTTCTCTCAATGCTTTCACAGCCGCTAGATCTATCAGCAATATCTAAGAATAAGGGAAGAGATCACCCTAGTTCTCATCTGTCTCATTCAAATCACAAGGTTTGCTTGGGTCACGATGGTTAAGATTCATCCTCACAGAGGATGCACCATTTTTTGCCCGTGCCATTTCCTAGTAATTGCCCACTGCTCACTGTGTTCTCTCTGTCTGTCTCTGTCTCTCTCCCTTCCACACCCCACCCCCTTTCTCCCATCTCTAAGCCACCATCATCTTGTCCCTAGATGACAACAGTGGCCTCTTAGCTGTTCTCCTTAACTCCACCCCTAGGACCCATTCTCCTCATGGAGGAATCTTCCTAAGTCATACATTTCATCAGGTCACTATTTGGCTGACGACCCTTCAGTGGATGTCATTCTACTTGGGGGAAGACTTTAGAGCTCTCGCTTGAACTTTCCAGCCCCTGCTTCTCCAACACGATCCCTTGCACTGCCTCCCCTGCCCCCAGCCCCTGTTCACATGTGTTGTTTATCAGGTCTTCAAACAAGGGAATTCTTCAGTGTTTCAGAGGCTTTGTACCTGTTCACCACCCCTACTGGGATGATCTCAGCTCCTGTTCTGCATAAATGTTTCTTATCAGTCTTTGCTTGTCACTTTAATGTCACCTGAAATGTCATCCTCTCAAATAGACTAACTTAACCCCTCCCATCTACAGCAGATGCTCCTTTCTAAGGCATCCTTGATGTCCGGCTGTGCTCATGTCCTACACTCATCACATTACAATTTGTAATCTGGGTCTTTCCATGTTTTCTGGGTGTCTCTCTCACTAACGTGCAGGCTTCGCGAAGGTAAAGTCCACATTTTTCATGCTTTATATTACACTCATTGCCTAGCCTGGTAACCCCTATATAGCGAGCCCCGACAAATAGTATCGAATTGAAGAATGAAGAGAGGGAATGGGATGTGCATATTTTTTTGTAGCTTCTGTGACAGTTTTACCCCCTCTTCGATGAGCAATCCTGATGACCCCCCAATTCTGCGTCAGCAGCAAAGGTGGCTACCTCGCAGGTCTTGGCTTACTTAGCCCAAAATGGTGGCCCCCCCAAAACAGCAAGCCGTGTTACCTTAACACCAAGCTTTTCTCATCATGTCCATGGACAATGGGAAATAAGAGACTGCATTGCATTCCATGAGAATACAGCTGGGTCATAATCATGGCAAGAAAAATAAGCCTCTGGCAAACTGAATATAAAAACGTGGGACACGCCAGGTGGGGGAAGAACCAGGGGGCCGCTCTGAGAGCTGCTGCCGTGTAAAATTGGAGCTATGATGTGGAAATGCTCCAAGACCTTTGCCCCTATGAATCATGTATTGGGGAAACAGTTGAGCATCTACAGACATCAAATAACCAATAAAATTTCATGAATGGTAATGCTCGCCGGGATCCAGGAGAATAGGGCTGACCTTACAACACAGTCCGCTAACAAAATTAGGTCATTTGTCTTTGATGGGAGATGGCCACTTTCTTATTTTTTATTTATTCATTTGTAAGCGGCTGCTTTAATAAGCCTGCATGATCTCCGACGGCATGCCCATAAGTTCTAGGAAAGCCTGGGAGAAAATTACAGAAGGGAAGGCTGCCTCTAAATTACCTCCAGATAAAAAAGAGGCGGGGGTTGGCTAACGCTTTTAAGAGAGGCAGTTCTGCCATGTCTGTGGAGCAAGCCAATTTCCCTTTTTCTTTCGTGTGTGTGTGTGTGGACTTTTAGCAAAGGAGAAGGTCTCAAATCACACAACTGCAGAATAGGTTCATTTATTTCTGCCTCTCTTGGTAAGCGTGGTGTCTCTCCTTCCCTGAGCCTAGAACTTTCTCAGTCTTCCTTCAGTCAACCCTCTCACAGATGGTTCACCCACGCCTATCTCGCAGCTGATGTACATGACGCCTCAAGCCTTTGCTTCCTGAACCACAATATGAGTTGCCTGTGACTGCATAACAGTGACATTTTACGCTACAAAGTTAACACGTATTTCTGATTACCTTCTGGGCCAGCTGGGGGTTGGCTGTCCGAGGCTGGGCTCAGCTGGGTGGCTCTGCTTCATGCTGTGGGTCCAGCCCAACCTGGCTCGTCACTCTGCAGGGATATTCCAGCCTGCTCTATGTGTGCTCATTCTGGAGCCCAGAATCGGGGCAGCGGTCATCTGAAAGTGCTGCTTGGTGCAGCTCCGTCGTCATCTCCGTGGTGATGAGAAGCACAAGGGGATGAACTGGAAGCTTACCACTGTGACCCATATTTTATTGACTAAAGCAAGTCCCATAGCTGATGCCGAAGTCAAGGTATAGCAGGTTCTTGAATAACGTTTCATTCATTGTCACTTTATTAAATTGTTGATGAGGAAAAAAAAATTGATTCCTAGCTGGGCCAACTGTCTGTGTAGGGTTTGCACGGTCTCCCAGTGTCTGCGTGGGTTTTCTCTGGGGACTCCAGTTTCCTCCCACATCCCAAAGATGTGATCATGGGACGAATTGTCACGTCTCGATTGTCCCATCTGAGTAGTATGGCTGCATATGAGTGGCCCTGTGAAAGAAGGGCATCCTGTCCAGAGGGGATCCTGCCTTGTGACCCACTTCAGGGAGAGGCTTTGGCCACCCTTGTCACTGAACTGGAATAAGTGGGTTGGAAGAGCATTGTCTTGCTAGTGTCTATTAATCTTTCTTAATTATGTTTATAGCTCATTTTAGATCATTGCTTAGCATTAGAAGTGTTCGGGTCTTATTTAGGATTTTGATGATATTTCTGTGATCAGAAATATGTGGTAGGAACTCAGCTCTTGTTTCTTTTTATCAATGAGCTTCTGGTAAAACTGGTTTTGCTACATGTCATTTCACTTAAAGTTGCAGCTTCCAAGAACCTATCGATGATGTTTTGTGAGGACTTGCTGTACAGAGAAGAGTATCCCAGCACTAGTTAGAGGAGCTGCAAAGTTGCTTGGCAAAGGGAAGGAATATGAGGGAGTGAAGAGCTGGTGCAGATAATTCTGTCTGCCACAACCTAACAGCAGGAGGCTGGTGTGGTTAACAGCAGCTACTGCAGTTGTTAGAGCACTCATCAACCTGAATGCTTGCACATCTGTATTCTTTGTTTCAAAACAATCACGTGTTGCTGTAGTAATTAAATAAAACCTAATAATATAATGATGCTAGGAAGAGAATGGGGAGGCCAAGTTACCCCACCCCCAAGACGTTCTGATGTCAAACAGACAGCTGATTCGAGCCTCCAGATGGAGTGACATACACAGCAAGTGGCTGACACTCTGAGGAACTGGGGAGCCCGTGACTATCCGCATGGAGTGACCCCACAGCTGCAGTGCTTAAACCATGTGGAAAAGTGGGCATCATGTGGCCAGGCCTTCTAATTTGCCCAGAGATATCTGGCATCTGCATTTCTAAATGTTGGCCATCAATTCAATATTTCATAAAAACAGTACACTTTCTGTGCCAAAAAAAAATAAAGCAAAATGAAAAGAACCCCAAACACTTCTGTTGACCACACACAGCCAGCAGGCACCAGATTGCCAGCCTATCATAGGCTAAAGGCAATGTTCACAATTTTCAACACTTATTGGTCAAATCTAGTTAGATAGCAGGTGATTAGATAGATAGATAGATAGATAGATAGATAGATAGATAGATAGATAGACAGACAGACAGATAAATAGATAGATAATAGATAAGATGATGGATGGGTGGGTGGTTAGGTAGGTGGATGTACAATATGTATGTATGTAAGGATGGATGGATGGACGGACGGTTGAACGGATGGTTGGTTAAGTGGGTGGATGGATGGACGAATGGATGAATGGGTGAATGGATGAACAGGTGTGAGGGAGGAAGGGAGAAAGAAACCCCCAGTGTGCAGTAATAACTAATTACTATGCAACATCACAAAGTAGAAGAACCTCATAACCAGCATTTAAAGAGAAAGTTCCGGACTCAGGGACAGAGAGTCTCAGAGGTCTGTCAGTGACCATGACCTGAATTCACTGACCTCATATCTTTGTGTGTGGAAGGAAACAGAAAATGACAGGACCATAAGGAAAAGCCAAATAATGTTTACCCTGGCTAACTCCATCCTGCCCCATGCACCAATTTTAGGCAATCTGGCTGCCCTGCGTTCAAAGCACATTCAGGTAGCACCCACCATGGGCCAGGCTTCTGCCCTCCTGAACCTGCAGACTTAGGGAAAACTAAATAAGAGTTCAAGAGACAGTCCCTAGATTCTTCTTTTCTGATTCAGATATAACCATCCCCAGAGGATGAAACAAGAGAACCAAGAAAAAAATGTCCAAGTATCAGAAATGTGTGTTGACAGTGTTGAGCTTCAGTACTAAAAAATTATTTTCTGTGGCACCTAAAACTTAGCTCCTGCTCTGCTCTGCTCATTGACAGGAATTATGTTCATTTTTAAGAGAAATTGATTCTGACAAAAGAGGAAAACACAATGTCTTCATGTTTTGTGTAGAACTGAAATGCCTCTCTGCCATGATTAAATGTCTAAGTCTCATGAGTCCTTAAAACCCAGTCCAAGTGCCATCTCCTCCAAGAAGCCAACCCGATTTCCCTCACTGGACACCCTCATCTCTCTGCCCATGGTTCCTTGTTTATATTCCTGTTCTGTCTCTTATTTCTCTCTGCCTTGTATCATAATTATTTGTGTGAGTCTCTTTCTCCCCAGTGGTACAGGAAATTGATTTAGGCTAGGAATCTGAGTACTTTATCTTTGAACCTTACACGCACTATTGATTTTATTAGGTGAACAAGAGTGAGAAGTGACATTATTTTCCCCCAGATTAGAAAAATGTACCCTTTACTTCCCCATACATATACACTTTCTGATCTGGCCTAATAGAAATGGTCCCAAAACATTTAGCTTCTTGAATTGTCAAGTGAAATTCTCAGTTTCCTCAGTCTGAGATGACCTTCCCCTCATCATGCAATTATTTGTTTGACAATTGTTTGTTGAGGTCTTATTAAATGCCAAGGGCTGAGCTGGAGCCTGACGATGTTCTGTGCGTGAAGCTAGAACTTGTTTCTATTCTCGGTCTTACCATCTACAGAAGCTTTAAAAAAGTAAAGCAACAAATTATTATATACTTACAAATGGTGACAAATATGATGAAAGAATAAAATAGAGTGCCTCACAAAAGAAAATAAAGGCAGGGATGGGTGGAAGAGAGATCTACTTAGATGGAATGGTCCTGGAGGGCTTCACTGAGGAGGTGATGAGTAAGCTAAAGAGAAAAGATGACAAGGGGCCAGCCCATAAAGAGTGAGGTAGGAGGTCTACAAACTAAGGGAATTGTATGTGGCAGTTCCCTAAGGAAAGGACCTGGCTGATTATGGAATCTGAAAGGAGGACAGATGTAATAAGTGTGAGAGAAGAAATGAGAGACAGAGAAGGGGAGCAAGTAGGACCAGATCGCCACCCTCATGGCTGTACTGCCTCTCATTTGTTGAAGCATCCTTACAGCCCTCCACAAATCCGGCCTTCTTCCCACCGTGCCCTGTATCCCCGATGTCGCTATTTTATGTCATTTCTACCTCCCCTTATTCTGACTTGTGTTATCTATAGCTATACACAGATAAAAATCCATCTGTTGGCTAAAAGAAAAAGAGAAAAGTAGTGACAACACTAAACGCTGGCAAGGATGACTCATACACCGCTGGTGGGAATTCAAATGATACAGTCATTCTGGAAAATGATTTTTTCGTTTTCTCGTAAAACGAATCATACGACTACTGTACAACTCATCAATTGCCCTCTTGGGCATTTATCCCACAAAATTGAAAACATGTGCACACAAACACCTGTACACAAATGTTCACAGCAGCTTTATTTGTAATAACCCCAAACTAGGAACAACCCAGATGTCCTCCGATGGGTGACTGGTTAAACCAACAGTGGTACATCCACACCATGGAATACTACTCAGCCACAAAAAGGGACAAACTATTGATAGATACATGGAACAACGTGGCAGAAACTCCAGGGTATTATGCTGGGAGAAAAAAAGGCAATCTCAAAAGGTTACACACTACATGATTCTATTTATATGACGTTCTTGAAATGATAAAATTATGGACATGGAGAACCGATGAGTGGGTACCAGGGGTCATGGATGAGGGGTGTAGAGTAGGGGTAGAGTGGTTACGAAAGGGCAACACAGGGATCCTTGAGTTGATGGACTCGTCCATGTCTGGACAGTATCAAAGTCACCATCCTGGCTGTGATATTGTCCAAGGGTTTTGCAAGATGTTGCCGTTGAAGCAATTACATTAGTGGTATCTGATAACTCTTATTCTTTCCTTCAACTACATATGAATCTACAGTTATCTTAAGTAAGAAGTTGAATTTTAAAACTCCATTTGTATAACAAATGAGTGTTTAGAGATCTTTAAAAATGTATTAACATATTAAATTTTATTATTTAAATGTCTGTCCCAGATGTGAGAGCTTTCACTCTGGAGATCTTGACTATCTTTGTACACGTCTTCTCAATAACCCACCTGTAGTGCAAGAACAAAGCTCTGGGGTCAGGAGGACGTGAGCAGGTCCGATGTCAGGCAAAGTGTTGTGGCAGACCCAGTGCGTGATGTGGTAAAGACTGGAACTCAATGGCCAACAGGCCAGCGGGTTGCATCCCCACCCCCACCCCCACCCCCACCCTGTCCTCTGGGCTTTATGCAAAGAAGGATTCTGGACTAGACACAGAGGGCTGTACCGTGTGCTTCTGTTCCAGGAAAGGAACCTCATTCCCCTTTTGCTCTCCATGTTTTGGGGGTTGAGGGAGGGCAGGATTAGTATATCAGTTTCCTGTAGCTTCTATAACTAATCACTACACACATGGTGATTTAGAACAACAGAAATTTATTCCTTCATACTTCTGGTGGTCAAAAGTCTAAAATCAATGTCACGGGACTGAAATCAAGGTGTTGGCTGGACTACGGTTTTTCCGGAGGCTCTGTGGGGAAAGGCGTTCTTTGCCTTTTTCCAGCTTCCGGTGGCATTCCGCCGTCCTCGAATGCTTAGCATGTGACTGCAGTCTGTCCCTCCTCGAATGCTTAGCATGTGACTGCAGTCTGTCCTTGGGGTCACACTGTCTTCTCTTCTTCTGTGTGTGTCTCTGCCTCTCTTATAAGGTCAATTAAGATTGGATATAGGGCCATCCCGATAATATAGAATAATCTTCTGTCTCAAAATCCTTAACTTAGTCATATCTGCAAAGAATGTTTTTTTCTCATAAAATATTATTTACAGGGTCCAGGAATTAGGACCTGTTATCTTTGAGTGGCCATTATTCAGCCTCCTGCAGTAAATGTGAGAACAGCCTTCCAAGTAGGGAACAAATCCCTGTGTCTTGGGAATTAAATGCCCAGGTGATGTGCATGCTGGGAACCAATGGCCAGGCAAGGTGTATGCTGTGAACTATGTCAGTGGATAACATCAGAAGACTACTTGAGAAGTTGACATCGTGTTTACTCTCCCACTGGAAGAAGTGGGAACCACTGGTCCAAGCTGGCTTGTTGCCAGGCAACCCAGAGGAAGCCACTAAAACCATCCCTCAGACACCTTGGCCCCTCTCCCCACATCAATCACTTAACGATCATATGAACTTGGGCAAATTACTTAACTTCTCTGAGTCTCAGATTTTCTTTTTTTGAAAAAGGAAATAATACTAGTATCCAGTTCTTAGGGCCTTTGTGATCATTAGTGATCACATACATAGTTCTTATCACAGCACCTGGCAAACAGTACATACCGAATAAATCTTGGCTGTACTTGTTATGTTATTGTTGATGTTGTTTTGATGATGACGATGATGGTGATGATAATATGACCATGCACATCGTAAGTATACCTTAAGGACTGGCTACATCAAATTGAATTTTAGTCCAGAGAGGAAGTAGTTACTGATATCAGTTCTGTTGCCCTTCCCCTAGCCATTTGACTTCCCACTTTAAAAGGCAACTAGGCCCAATGGAGGATGGTGCCTACAATATGGTGTTTGAGGTCAGTCCCAGCGTGCTTGAGAATCTCATGCTGGTGGATGCTCTCAAGATTTGGGTTAAGAACAGTTGAAGGGTGTTAGCAAATGAGTTCCTGCTTCCTCGAACTATATGAAGCAGTTTGCTGAAATTAATTTGCATAGCCAGTGGCAAATGCAATCAGTCTGCACGGAGGCTAATTTGTGAGCCTGTGGCAGTTTATCGCCCTGCTTGGGTTTGTTTACCAGGAGACACATCATTGGTCATTGGGATGATCTGTCTCACTGGGCACAGAGAGCAGCGGCACCCTGACCTTACTTGAAGAAACCGCCATGGGGTAACTTCTTCCCCAACCGAAGATGGGCATTCCAATGTGGTGACAAATGATCAGTATGGTAAATGGTTAATATAGCCAGGGCCAGAATCCATATGATTTATGCAAATCATTAGCTCTTCCTGGGTAGTGGCCTGCATGTCTATGTAACTTTTACTTTTTCAGACAGTCATCTCCGTAATGAGCTATTACTCTGCAGGCCAGAAAGAAGGAAAGGGAGAAGGAAGGAAAGACCTCAGGCACTTAAGTCTTTGTTCCTTCCAGAAATCCTCATTTATTTGAAGCCAAGTGTGAGAATGTTTCCTTTTACAAAATTCCATTGCTCCGTACTGTCAAAGCAACTCTAAATATGAGGGTCTGACTTTTATTTGTTTCAATAATGGCTTCTGGGGTTTAGATAGAGCATGCGTTTCATCCTGTTCCTGTGACTCTTCTTATTCATCGTCTCTGGGCTCCATTAAAAGAAGGCAGGGCGTAGGCCATAAGTGTCATTTTCTAAAGAATGCCTGGAAGGGAGGCTGATCAGTGTGGCTGTGTTAGGCAGTCTTCGGGTACACGTGACAGAACCAGTTTAGAGGAAGGAGATTAATTATTAAAAGGCTCATGTACATCATATATAAATATGGGAAAGTCTGGGAACCAAATTGTTGGAGATCCAAGGGCGTATCCAGACCTTTGGGGCCAAGAGAAATAGGAAATTTGGTGGGATTCTTCTCACCTTTTCCTGACTCAGCTTACCTATTTAACCTGGCCACTAACACCCCCTGAACCTCACCTCTCGCTTCCCCATCACGAGGGATAACTAACTTCTTTACTATGTCCTGGTTCACACGTGGACGGGCATAGGAAGACTGTGGTCAATGAGACTGGAACTCAGTACCAACTCCCGGACTAACCTACGGTGGCCAAGGATAGGGTTACACTGTGATGGGAAGTGGGGGATCAGCTCCTTGGAGGAGAGAGGGGTGGTCCCCAAAGAAGGAGAGGATGCTGGGTAGGCCAAACGACAGACTCCACTGCAATGCTGTAAGATTCGTGAGGGTGGTGGCCACACCTGTCCCAGCACAGAGCCTGACATGTTGATAAGCACAGTGTGCACATGTGCGGGAGGGAGGGAGAGATAGGGGAGGAGGTTAAAATTCTGGTACATGGATCTGAGATAGCCAAGCCGAAGGAAGGAAGATTTTCAACGTATAGTCACACGAAACAGAAATAAGAATAAGACATATTTAAATACGGAGAGGTATCTCAATGATGGAAACCTTAATTGCATGTCCTAGATTGCTCGGAGTCCTCTGATTGGCTAGCTCCAGGAAGCTCTAGCCTCTACCTTTAAGGATATTGAGTTATCAGTGAATTCCCTCTTTCTTTCCCTCTTTCTCTCTTTCCTTCCACAAATATGCATTGGAAACCAGCTACTGTGCCAGCCCCTAGAAACGTCTGAATGATCAAGACAGCCCCTCTTGCTCAGATCTTTTTAGTAGCTGTTCTACTGTCGAGTCTGATGATATAGGAGTTTTATTCCCAGTTAATAATATTTTGAAACCATCTGAATTTTAAGTAACGCTGGTGATTATGGACTATGTCCCCTTAGGGCCACTGTTTGAGATTAAGATTTGGGTACTAAACCTTGATCCTGATGAACAGACCACAGTGTCACCACCTCGGTCATTGCCTTTCATACCCAGAATATCAAGGTCCTTATTGCCCCCTAAAAATAAAAAGTGGGGAAGAAAGGAAAATGCTTTCTTATGGATCTTCCCCAGATTAGGAGGATAGGAATACTTATATATTCTTAACTCTTCAAGAGACTGGGAGTGGTCACAAATTCCATTTCAGGAGCAAAGTGATTCTCAATAACATACCACTATGAAACATTTATAACAATTCATTGGTCAAAAACACCACAAAAACAGCATTAAGGAAATGTTTTGCGTTGTAGGCATTTTGATTCTCCATCCATTAATTGACCAACACCTAAATCTGTCCATTTAGATAACATTAATTCAGCTATAATATTATCCTCCAAAGAGAAAGAAAGAAAAAAAAGGAAGGAAAGAAAGAGGAAGGGAGGGAGGGATGGAGAGAGGAAATGAGATAGAACTTAAGTATCGCTGGAGTTAGTTTTTGAATAGATCAGTTCCAATCATGGTCAGTTACATTTCTTTGTTGGCTGTTGGCCTTGTTTATTTTGCTTGTGAGGTGGTTGCTGCAAAAACCCTGACACAGATCTCTGTAGAGTGATTTCTTTGTGTATGCGTATATGGTCAAGAATTCTGTGATTTTAAAAAGACTTTCCAGTTCTTGTTTATTTGGGACACTGGCCACTGCATGTTCATATCTAGAGCAATGTTCCACCATAATGAAGGCCTTCCTGGATCTATACATATATCTCGATCTTATTAGAAAGATCCTAAAGAATACTGAAGAACAATTTTAGAAGCTGTATTGGCAGCATCTAAATAATTGCAGTATCTTTATTTAATACGAGAATATCCTCCCAGGATGCACGGGAGAAAGCAAACACCATGTGTGCCGACAGAAAGAGTTAAGCTATTTTTTCTATTTACATGGTTTATTTCACAAGTGTCTGACTCATTGGGCATAACCAGCACAGTTAAATTACAAAATTACTATTTGGTCCCTTTTTTATTGACTACAATTCAAGGCTGCTTCAAGCCTCCCAAATTTAATCCCCCTAGCTCTGCCAAGAACATTGCCTTTTATTTTCAGTGTTAAACTGTGTAAGATACCCCTAAGGCTACATGGAAAGTTACTCTCTGTGATAGCAGCTAACGGAGTGTATCAATTGTTCATGATTTCCCATTCTCCTGTAAATTGGGAGAGGCAGGGAGAGCAGTGGAATGCGAATTTTGTTCCGTCAGCACTTTCTTACCCAGCGTCAGCCCAAGCACTGCCCGTTTTGGTAATTAATTAGAGTGTGTTTGTAACTCTTCATTCTGAGTTGCCATTTAGCAGCCTGCCAGGTCCCCCAGCTAATGAGTCTATCCCATAGAATTCGACGCATTTATTTTATTTTATTTTTACGCATCAAGATGATACTGGTTTTTCTGAGGTCAGATGAAGTTAAGAGGGAGATGCTAAACCAGTTTATGGGAAAGAAAAGGCTTTTGTCCTCTGTTCACACATGTTCATGCCAAGAATAGGTCTGCTTAGAGCTTTTCATTGACTTTTGTCTAAGAAAAAAGGCATAAAACTATCCCAATTATTATTGTAATTGTGATTTAATATTGGAGGATGAAATAGCTCACTCCTAAGTGTCCTTGTCAAAGTGGTGGTAAATATCATATCTGGATTGGGATTTTTATCTCAATTACAGGAAAAACTAGAGAGGAATCAGGATACGTTATTTTTGTTGTTGTTTTTTTTGGTTCTTTCTCTAACGATAGACTTGTAATAGCTCTATAATTTCTATAAAGGAAGGGTTTAGGCATAGCAATTGGTCTGAGGCAGAGGAAGTAGACATTCTTTGAAACTGTTTATTTGTATAGCAGGCATGTTCATTTTACTTCGGATTGTATGGTGACAACTCAGTGTTTCCCAAGGATGATTTCATTCACTTCGTATGACATTGAGACACATCAGTTGTCCCTCTCAAAGAAGAGGAACAATAATTACATGGAATTGCATGTCAGAATAAAGGGGTTCCGCTTGACCTTTATATGGAACGATGCGTATTAAGAAACATCACATTAGTTCTATGTTGCTGAAAGGTTTTTATTCTATTCTGAGTAGATGTTTCAGGAAATTCTGAGCTGAAAGTTTGAGAACTCCAAATTTAGAGCGGTGGCATTCTTCTCTGGTGGTTAGAAGTAAAATCCTGAATTCAACATGTAAAATTCATACTCCTAGTTATTTCTGAAGCATAGATATCACCGCAGTGTCATGTGATTGATACCTCCCACAGTTCTAAAAGGAGGATTTTTTTTCTGTCACTCAAAAGTAGGTGAAAACACATTCACATATTGCAATTTAACCAAATCACAATGGTGTTCACCCGTTTATGTATGGGGGTTCAGAATGGAGTTGGGAGAAGAAAGTAGGTAACATTTCCTTAATACCATTGATGCTGGTAGTTCGTTCTTTAAAAAGAAAATAATAGAAACATAAATTCATTCCCGTATCTGATGAGAACTTGACATTTCTTCTTTATAAAAAAGGCCATCTTCTGAGTGTAAGTCGGTCTCATCTCACCCATCAACCTGTTACCTGTTATCTTTTTATGATAAAAGGCCAAAGATTCTATACACGATTCTCTACTTCTCTCCTCCAATGAAGAAACTAATATTTTGTGATGCTTTAGCCGACACTCAGGGTTTATGCTGACCCTACGATCATAATTTATTTTACTCATTGGCCATCTGTTCACTATTAAGGAAACTTGATAGTTCTAAGAATGGCTGCTCGCTCTCTCCTTCAGGTGGACAGACCTACGGCCAGAAGACTGGCAAGTTTCCCAAATGTAAGTCTTCTTTATACTGCTTATAAAAATCTGAGTTGAGATGAGCCGCACTTTGTCAGTTATGTCCCAGAC
>NW_006436812.1:1724456-1754962 GCF_000325575.1 Pteropus alecto | reverse complement strand
GGTGTTGATACCTATCCTCCAGAGAGTTGTCATTTGCTACTGACTACATGTTGTAACCATTTAATTCAAATTTTTAAGTGACTACAGTAGCAGCAAAATGAGAAAACGTCTTCCAGTCTTGACCTCTGATAATAGCAGACATGTTAATATAGAGTTATTTTAATCCCCCAAAAGGCATTGTACAAGTATTTTTTTTTTCCCTGCCATTCCTGTTTCTTTATAGATTCACACTTTTGAGTATTCAGAGCTTGCTTTTCCTTTCAGTGAAAGGAATGCAGTGGAGAGAAGTGTTATTGATGAGGGCTGATTAAGCAAATTAATGAATTGAGACAGCTGAATAGTGAGAAGAATTTGAGGAGCAGAACTGGTTTTTGCTCATTGACTGTAAAGTGTATGAGTTGAAACCACAAGGGTACCTTACAGAACTAGCTATACTGCTGAGGTAAGAAAAGAAAGAATATTTGGAATTGCATATAGTTTTCTTTTTCCCAAGAATAGTCATGCGCTGGCTATCCACTGTGTTTCTTGCATATATTTTCCTTGCCTCATTTCCTGAGTCATCTGCAATAGCTCAGATTAATTCATTGGGCCAATATGTATTGAATGTCCATTGTGTTCCAGACACAATTTTAGGCACTTAATGCTACTGCTAGAAAGGTATTATTTAATAAATCTGATTAGCGAATATTCTTAATTCTAATAGAGCCGGGTGTCTTTTGCTGGGGGTGTGGAATATTCATCTCTGGAAAGCATTTATTTAATATCCTTCGACTTGGAAAATGTTAAAAGTTAGACAGTACCATGTACTGGCAAGGATGTGGGCTCAGCGGGTACTCTAACAAGCTGTATATTGATGCAACTGCATTAGAGATCAACTTAGCAACATTATAGAAAGTTCAAGATGCAATTACCTTTGACTCAGCATTTCATCCCTACAAGACACGTATAAGAATATTGATTTTACCACTGAGGAAACAAAAAGTTGGGAAAAGAACAATCGACCAAACATTAATTGCCCATCAATCGGGAGATAGAAAATAAGTTGTAGCAAAATGAATTTCTGGAATGTCATACTGTAGTTAAAATTAATACATCTGATCTCTAAGTGTCGACTTAGTGGGTAAATCTCGAAACCATAATCTTGAAGAACAATAAAAAATAATCTGCAGAAGGAGACATGCAATATGACATCATTTATGTACAGTTTTTGAGCCCGGAGAAATACTGTGTATTCTCTTAGAGTATATTCGTCTATAGTAAAACAAGAGAAGCATGTGTGGGAATGCTAAATCCTGAGTTCTGCGTTCGACCCCTTGTTTGGGAAGTGAGAGAAAGAGTTGCAATTAGAGAAAGCAACTGAGAGAGATTCGATTATATTTATTATATTGATGCTGCGAGCTGCAGAATGGACATAAGGCATTGGCTGTAACATCTCTAATTTGTTATGTGTCTGATACATTACAAAAGAAAAAACAGTATATCTAAGAAGCTATAGCCATTGCAATGTGTGTGCGCGTGTGTGTGCCGTTTTTTGAGCTTCGGATGGCTTCTTTTTTTAGATGACCATATTCTAATAATTTTCAGGTCTGCAAAAGGTTTTCTATAAAAGCAGTGCTTATTTCAAGTGTAAGATTGTTTGGGGCAGATGAGCAAAGGGACGAAGGACTCTTGGTCTACGAGACAAAAGCTTTGGCAAGTGAAGCGGTTCCCTAATGGCTTTGATCAATGCAAACTGCTAATTAAAAGGCATGACTCTCTTTTCCAAAAGGAATGATTTTTCTCCCCTACTCAATTACTGGAATAATTGCTTCAACTCTCCATATTCCTTTTAACTGGGCAGATCCGATGTTAGCATCTGAGTCTCTCATTTCATGTTAAAGTACTTAGTTGTTCCAGTTAACAGCCTCTCTGTTGGGTTTTTCTGTTGCAGTATTACCGCCTTGGCATTCACCCGCCTCTGTGTTTCAGAGCGCGAGCTCAGGTCCACTGTGTTTAGGAAGGTCCACACGTCTTCCAGATCTACAGCTATTTGCACACACCACCAATAATAAATATTTGGCGGAAGTATTTTCACATTCATGTGCACCCCGTCTCTTCTAACCAGGGTCCCCCACTTTTATTTGCCTTTCTCCACCCCCAGAAATGCCATTAACCTTAACAAGTGTTCTCCTTGGCACCAGCGGCGGTCTGCAGAGGGAACAGGCTTGGAATATGCAATGGGAAGACAAATCAGACCAGAGCTGTGATGTAGATGGTGGCGTGTGTCGGGCAAACTCAATAAGCTCTAGTCAATACTGATGGGGAAAAGCAGACAAAACTAATTCTGATGAGAACATGTCATTGAACTGCAGGAGAGGCTTGGAAAGGATGCACTACATGCACACACACACACACACACACACACATACACAAAGTGGTTTTTAATTTAACTTTCAGGTTTATAAAGGGCTTGCTGTGTGTGTTATGTTTAAGGACATAAAGTTAAATAAGTATTGATCTTTTGGACTTAAGGACCCCTTGGAAATCTTCCGAAGACACAGATTCTTGGACCACCCCCTTGAGATTATAATTCTGTAGGTCTAGATTGGGCTCTTAGAGTTTTCTTTCTTAGCAAGCTCACAGGTGATGCTGACTCTGCTGGTTCATGGAAGTACATCTTCACTAGCAAGGCCCTAGAGTGGGTTTTGATGAAATAGAGGAAAAGAGTCAAATAAAAAACTCTTTCATTCAGTGCTAGGGGGGGAAGCAATGGCAGAGTTATGAGTAATTTTGCAGAAACACAGGAAAGGGAATAAACAACTCCATCTTGCACAGGTAACCTGCAGGTAGGTTTGACCTGGACTTCAAAGAATGAAGAGCTTCTCAGGCAGAAAAGAGAGTTGGTATTCCAGAAGATGAAGTGGCATGAACAAGTGCAGGATGCATCTGAGAATTAGAGAGCAGTTTAGTATGAACAGAGCTAGAGGTAGAAAAGGAATGATCACAGACAGTATCTAAGTATAGGTTGCATCTGGCATTTGAAAGGATGTGTCTTGTCCTTGTAAGGTGTCTGGTACATTAAAAAATTATTTGTGGGGGAGTGGATGAAATGAGACCAATTAGCAGAGGACACAAACCCCAGGGGAGAAATGAGGAGGGTTTCCTTGAATTTGTTGTTGGAGTATGGAAGGACATGATACACAAACCTTCCGACCGAAAGGCAATACCCTCCAGGTTGGGGAAAAAACGTTTTCTGGATGTCCATCAGTGTATGAGTCAAGAGCAAATGGTCAGGATGGATTTGTGGAGATATGCATGGACAACCAAGAAAGTGAGGACTCGCTAATAGAGACGAATATGTGACTGAAACGTCAAAGTTCATTACTAAAATTTGGAAAAGACCCAAAAGAAAGAAGCTAAGAAGCGTTGCCTTCTACTACGTCTTCATTCATTATGCAGAACACACAGCAGAGACTGTGTGGAGGTACCAATTCCTATTATTTCTTGGTCGCGTAGATAACTAAAAACATTATTAAGGATGTAGCCTCTTTCTGGATGCCCCTTTTACCTTTGTCAGATGAATTAGGAAGCAGAGAGAATGACATTAAAATACCAACATTTGGGTTTAAAAAAAAATGACCCTGTGCACCAGTTGGAAGTTACCACCCCTTTTTAACCAGAATCAAATATAACTCTGAGGAAGTCACGAGCCAGGTGCTTCAGTCTCAGGCGTGTGTGTAATGAAAGGAAACATCTCACAACCAGCATGAAATCTCAAGGTCTTTACTGGCACTTTGAATATTTATTAAAAAGTTACCCATGCATTCCTATTTGTTTCCTTTACATCCTGTGCTTCTTCATTCTTCTCTCTCTTGCCAAATCCTCACAAGTTCTTCCGTCTCTGTCCCTCCACCTTTTGTCCAGTTTATACCTTGCAAAACCGTTAATTACTCTCCCTACCACAGGCTGAATCTACCTAGAGTGCAGGGAGGGCAGAAAAACAAAACCGACAAACAAAACAGCCAAGATTTTCTTTAGCAGGCAGAAGGAGGGGTCATTTCATGGAAATCACTTTAATAATTTGTGTCTCATCTTATAAATAATTCATCGTTTTTTCTTCTCAAATCATTAGATTCCTAGACTTTTCTCCAAAAAAAATGTAACTCTTCCACTTTGAAACACATTCTAAAATAAGAAAGTAGATATGACACTTTATTCTTTAGTCATCCAATCCAGTCATTTCAAGATAAGAAGACATTTCAATAATAACAACAATAATAATAAATATGAACAAGGTACAGTATAGGGTGACTGACTGGTGGTTTTAGTTTAGGAGGTTCCGACATCATACAAAATCACCAATATTTCAGAAAAGAAATGATATTATCATGCCCCAAAGCGTAGGAAAGATATAACCTCAGAGTAAAAGAAAAAAATCTTAATTAAAAATTTAGCTTTAGTTTTAAAATCTCCTATTCTTCTCTTTTTATCATGGACTAAAATATACATCACTTATAAGCTTTTATGAGTCAAAGTAGGACATTTGGAAATCGATGATCTAAATCATGCATTTTATTTTGTTTACAATGGAAAGTTCCAATGTGCCATTTAAAACCTTTAGGTAGTGCATGAAGTCCTTAAGAAAAGGTTGGTTCCTGGAAAATTTTACTGTGTTCAACCTATCTTTTTTAAATTTATGTTTCCTGTGAGGTGGCTTTGAAAACAGTGAGTAGAGGCATTCACAACTGAATTTTTGTTGGGAGCTAATTCTTTTTTTTCCCGATGTCATGTAAATAAATACTCATTTTAGGGTTTTTCTTTTTGATAATAAATTCGAAACATTTGAGTCAAAGCTTAACCTTCAATCTGAGCGTTTGTTGGGGCTGAGTCTCACAAATACTTACAGTTATTTAAATAGTATGTTTTCCTCGTAGGTAACATGAAAAATAAAGAAAAACACAAGAAAAGGCACTTCTACTGTTATCATTTTGTATATTTTTTTGTACACCATTTTGAACTTTTCTTTGAATCCACACCCACCCTAACACAGACACATTTTTTTTTAAACATTTATTCTACATAACACTTAGTGATCTGCTACAGTAATTCAGGAATTATTAAGTGTTAGAGCTCCAATTTATATTATTCTATAGAAAATATTTTGTGTTTCCCAATTTTTTTTTTTTATTTAACAAGATATTATGGGCTAGGAGATTTATTATTCTTTCTCATGAGGTATAGTGACAACATAGTATTCTCTGTCTTTAATAAGATCATTCTAACTTCTTGAAACTTGTTGTCTTATTTACTATTTTGCTACTTTTCACAAATGGGTTTGTTTTATTTTGTTGACGAGCAGTATAGATCACAATTGTGCGCTGAAAATTTTCTGGTACAATAAAGTTCTCTCTCTCTTGTATGCAGTCTTATTTGTTTCTGACAGTTCTTTTGCCTTCTAAATGACTTAGTGTTGACATGCTACGTGAAAAAGTTAACCCATTTTGTTCTCTTCCAGGATTGTCTAAATCAAGTGAAGAATGCAGTGAAAAAAAAAAATAGAGAAAAAAGAGGAAGCAGTGTTGGCTAGCATGACACTTCTGGGTATATTTGGAAATAGAATGATTGACAAAGAAGATAGAAGGCAATATTTTTGTATAAAATAATCCATGTCTTCTTTCCCACATCTTTTTTTACACGATATGCTTTTTTCTTTATGTTAAAAAATGGCTTTGCTCCCTTATCTCTGGTAGTTCTCTATGACTTCACTCTCTTCGCATTATTTTTAAAGGTTTCGTGAAATGCAAACCTGCTTCTACCAGTTTCCATTTTTGTAGAGGGGGTGGCTGATGAAAATTAAGCTTTGAGGAATGATAAAACAATAGTAAAATATATCAATTGTTGCGTAATAATGGAAAGTTATTGGTGGATCTAAGAAAGAGGAAAAAAGTATTCGAACTCTATCCATCAGCTCCATGTCTGCTTGTGTCTTTCATCTGCATCTTTAGGTTAAACAGAAAATAGATGATGAGAAAAGTATCTTTGATAAAGGACTTTGTTAAAAGGCTAGGGATTTCTGACTTTGTGACTCGTGTGTGTATAGTGCGTGGCATACAAAGCATCAAGAAAACAGGCCCTTAAGGATCATTAGCTTCATGAAAATATCTAAAGGTCACACTGTTTTAAACTTACAAAAAAAAAACACCACCAACAACCCAGTAGTTAGAGTCGGTATTATCTGGTCTTTAAAAAATAATTCAATGACTTGCGCTTACTATAAGCTTGTATTTAATGATTGCATTCTAACCAGCAGGAACAATTCCAAAGGGAATTTACCATAAAGCAATCAGGTTTTAGTGTGGAGATGCACTAAATGCTGATGTTTTGTGAATTCCCATTTCAGTCTTGCAATGAAGGGCACAAAACTCCATCAAGCTGAGGGAGCCTTTGCTTTCTGCTGGGTGCGTATGTGGAAGGGTCTCTTTGAGGAGTGTTGGAGGCTCTCGATTGTTTTTTTGTACCCTCTTCAGGCAATTATTCTCTTTAGCAACCCCCATCATCCAGTACTTTTAGCCAGTTGGGAAATTTCCCATTTCTGAGAAATTAATGAGAAGGAAGGAGATAAAGGAAAAGATTTCCAATACGTATTTATCAATTAGCATGTGTCGATTACCCAGGGTATTATTACCTTTAAATTTGCTTAGGACAGGCCATCTTTATACCTCCATCCTGGTGTAATTATTAACATGTCCCCTTTCACTCACAACTGTCCCAGTTTGGATAAGAAATTATGTGGTCGCTCTAAAATAGCCCCTTTAAACAAGAGAGTAGTAATACAATAGAAAAGTTAAAAATCCAGAATCTTGGATCAGTCAAATTAGCAATTGAATTCCGATTCCACAACTTGTTTTTTCCTTTTCCGGGAAGGTTCATGAGTTATTTAATACTACTATATCTCAATTAACTGATCTGAAAAACAGGAATAATAGTAATGTTTTCCCCCGATGTGTATTGAGAAAATTAACCAAGATAATATATGTGAAGTCCTCATCAAAGTATCTGTTAAAAAGTAAGCACTCATTTCACATTAGCAAATATTAATTCATATTTTCCCATTAAAGTCTTGCAATGCAACTACAAATTGTAGCCTCTAACACCTGTTTTTTAATTCAATAACAGTCGACATTCAATATTATATTGGTTTCAGGTATATAGCATAGCAGTTAGACATTTATATAGCTAAAGAAGTGATTCCTCCTGATAAATCTAGTACCCACCTGGCACCACCTTTAATCAGAGAAACAGAAGTAGCTCCTGGCCACCGAGCAAGAATGGACACAGAAAGTGACTTATCAAAATAAGAAGATGATAAAACAGAAGGAATTAGTGTATTATGGATACAGGGTCTGTAAAAGGAGTGTAGATCCAGGAACACTCCTGTTCAAATCAGTAAAGTGGCCAAGGCAAAACAGGAAACTAGCCCACTCTTTGTCTTACCTGATTTCTGGTTTTATTTTTCCCCTTTAAACATTTCTTTTATATCCGATAATGTTTTGATTTGGGGGAAATTGAAGTTAGATTGGCAAGTGGAGCTGCAGTGCACATTTGCCCCGGTTTGGGTGGCTGTCACTGAGGCCATTGATTGGACATTTCCAGGGCCCTTCTGTTATAGACTGAACGTTTGTGTCCCCCTAGAATTCTTATGTTAACATCCTCCATGTGATAGCCTTTGGAAGTAGACTTTGGGAAGTAATTAGGTTTAGATGAGATCGTGAGGTTGGTGACCCATCATGGGGTAGTGCTATTATAAGAAAAGAGACCGGAGCTTTTTCTTTTTCTCTACCATGTGAAGTCACAGCAAGAAGGGGGATGTCCAAGAGCCAAAAAGAGGGCTCTTTCTGGGAACCAAATCTGCTGGCAGATATTGGGCCACGTAAGAAAAGGTGATTAACATGGAGTTTTGTGCACAGGAGAACTAGAGAATAGAGAAAAGGAGAGAAGGAAAACTGTAGGCAGAATCTTTTATCTCAATTCTGATTTCTTAGGATTAGGGTTCCTATCTTTTTCAAAACAAATTCTAGAACACGCATTCTCATCAAATTCTCAAAGCCACAGGACTCTTGAGAGGTCCATTTTGAATAATTAGATGTGGTTACAGTTGTAAACAGTCCCACCTGTGTGTTGAATTTCCGACTACTTAATTCTGGTAGGTTTTGAAGTCACATGAGCCCACTTCTCCACAGGAATCAGAGGAATGAGAGAGAAATCCATTCTGAATGTGGAAGCAGCCCCACCCACTAAAAACCAATCCAATGCAAACATTCACCCAGGAGTTAGTTACATCATCTCAATATCTGGGTGCCTGCTTCCTAAGGTTAAGATCTACGAAATACGGGACAACGCAAAACATTTCGAGGCTATGAGATTTAGGCTTATCATTCTGAGTTAATCCTACAAATTTCACAATTGTTGAATTGATCATTTACCAATGTCCTTTCTTTTTGGATGACGATGGTGATGGTGGTGGTGGCGGCGATGGTGGTCGTGGTGATGCTGATGTTGGTGGTGGTGATAGTGATGTGATGGTGGTGCCGATGTTGATGGTAGGGCTCCTGGAGCACCCAGTTCTCTGCTCTCATAGAGTCCTGAGAAATGAGTTCAGCATTTGGCTGGGATATATTGTCCTTTCCAGAATTTTACAGACAAAGCAGCGAATTGGCAGCCTGGGAGGCAGTGAAGGAAAGGGTACGGCATTCCCTTCGGTCGCTTGAAAAGAACAGTGCCTTCTCCCCTGTTGGCACTGCTGAGATTTAGCGCTGTTAGGAAACAGAAATCTGATCTTCCAAGATGCTCCCCACGGGCTTCCAGATAGCTCCTTTGCATTTTGATTGTTCCAGCTAGTCATACCTCGCTTCCGATACCTTTAAATATCTTGGGTTTTAGTTGATGCACGTCCAGCTAGCTTTACAGTGAGGATTTAACAGCTTTGTGAGAGTATTTGCCATGAATAATTGCTAGTGGAGCATATTGGATCACCTTGTAGAACTTTTGCAGGCTGGTTTTAATTTCAGGTTTGACTGTTATATTGTAGCTGTGCAAAGCAATAACAAAAAAAAATCATAATTTAGATTAGGGGAAACAAAACAAATGACGATGGGAATATTACCATAACCGTAATTTTACAGCACAGTTTAATTATTTGGTTCAGTAATGTTTAATAATTATTTCAACACCAAAATCCCTCCCCACCACAGCCCCTCAACAAACTAAACAACTGTTTCACTACCAGCAACTAATTTATAAAGCAATTTCAGAATCTCATGATTTCTTGTCTCTCTGAGATTTACAGTCGCTCATAAAAGGCCCTAACTTCGAGAGGCATGAATCAAAACTCATTTGTAAAGAGAGTAAAAATTCAGGATTTTTTTCCTATTTGTACTTCTATCCATAGGGGGTCCATATTCTTATAAACTTGGATGTAAGTGGGTGAGAGCCCAGTATTAACTGCCTAACAGGCACTCGTTAAATGTGATAATAAATAAATGAATGCAGACATGCCTATAGGCAGTCTGATGAGTAGACCAGTTGGTGTCTTTATTTTTCTCCTTACATTCTTTCTACTGAGGCTTTGAGGAAGTATTTTTTTTTTCTAGTGAATCAATGGAAGTTTTATTCTATGTGTTTGAAAGTCACTCTTGCCTCTTCCCTCATTCTCTTTTCCCTCACTCAGTGGTCATGTCTGATAGTTTGCCCCCTCCTAAATAGTTCTTGAGTCTTTTTACTTCTCTCTATTCTCCTTTATTCTTCTGGCCTCTTGCTTGGGGTGCTGTGACCACCTCCTAACTGGCCTTCCTTCCTTGGCAATTTGTTCCTCTTACCCCAGTCAGAGTGACATTTTCTAAAACTCATCTAAAGCTGAAGCTGGCCACAGTAACTCTTTTCGAAATTCCTACCATAGGCTGCCACTCATTTTAGTATCAAGCCTCAAAATTCTATCATTGGCCCTCAAGGTGCAGTCCCTGCTGAGCCTCCCCTGCCCTGTATCCCCACCTCGTATCACTTCCTCAAGCATCCATGCTCTTTTGGTCTGTGTGTGTGTGTGTGTGTGTGTGTGTGTGTGTCTGTGCGTTTCTCTCTGTAGCATGGGCATCTCTAAAACAACTTTGTAAAGTTCATCGACTGTCTCTTAAGGTTATGCGAATCACTTTTTCTGGGAAGCCTTCTCGGTTAAATACCCCTTCCTGTACTTTCAAAGCTCTGTTTGATTGCCCTGTCATAGCACCTGTTTTGTTTAATATGATTCCCTAATTCTCCCACCAGATGGCAAGCTGTATGAAAGGAGAACCGTTTCTATCTCGGTCACCATTTTATGTTTCGCTCCTAGCATAGTGACTAGCACATAGTAGGCACTTAATAATTGTTGGTTTAGTGAATAAATTATTCCTATCTAGATGAGTCGCTTGGGGTGGTTTTGCTTTTCTCCAGTTTTCATCCCTCCCTTTTCCCTTCCCTCCCCTCCCCTCCTGCCCCTCCTGTCTCCTCCTTTCTCTCTCTCTCCCTTTTCTCTCTCTCTCTCTCCTTCATTCATTCTCTCTCTCCCTCATTCATTCTCTCTCTCTCTCTCTCTCATTCATTCTCTCTCTCTCTCTCTCATTCATTCTCTCTCTCTCTCCTTTTCTCTCTCTGTAATAATATCTTTACTATGACCACAACTTTTTTTTACCTATTAGTTTTTAACACTTTATGAAATATTCCCTAAAGCTCAATTCAGAAAGTAGAATATCCCATTTTCTTCAGGATTCTAGATTCCATTAATTCTCAAGAAGTTTCTTGTTTGGAAAGCTAGTTCTTATTTATATTCAAAGTATTCTTCAAGTAAAGAAAAGGGCAGTTGTAAGAATAAGACCCAATTAGTTATCAAGTTCTCGAAACACTCCTGCACCAGCAATGTTACTGTAGGATGACCGCGTCTATCACTACTAGCAAAATTATCCACTGTGAGCTAGATCGAGGGTGTGTCTCAAAACCAGAATTCTTTGTCTTTAAAAAGTTAAAAGTGCCCCCTCCTCAATTGAGATAGAATTGGATTGATTTCTTCAACCCAAATGGTTAAATTCTGTTTGGGTCCTTAAAAGAGTTAACAGAATATGATGATTCAAAACCTTCATGTTCCATAAAAATAGCGCTGTTAAGAAGAAAGCCATACTTCTCAGTAACCTCAGTGACACGCTGCACTGTTTGACTTCCCCGGCTGCAGCTGGTTTTGAGTATAATGCCATTGATTTTGAGAGATTTCATAAAGATAATTAGATATACTGGAGCGTGTTCTATATTCTCAGCATTTCCGAGGCTATGCAAAGCCACCTGAACTTTTGAAATATGTACCTGGCAGTACATCCTTGAGAAACTTTTAGTCTCTATGCATTGGAAAAAAATCTATAGCAAGTCTTCCTCCTGAAGCATGAAGAAGAAATAAACGACTAGGAGTGGGAATGTTTGCCTCTTTTTTCATTTCTGTAAATAAATGTATGAAATATATGTTTAATTTATACATTAGTTATCTCAGTCCCCAAAGCATAACTATTTTAACACCTTGAGCTTCCTTATGTTGGAGGGGGAGAGAGAGTGCAAAATCATTAGAAACATGATTATGCTTTAATTTAGGTCTTTTAGTTATGTAAGCAGAACGCAATTAAACATGAAGTGCTCACTGTGACTACATATTTCAGATAGGCTTTCAATTTATCACAGTTTTATGTGTATCTTCTTCAATTGCATGGAGCTTCCTCAAGGCTATGACAGCGAATTATAGCTGTGTTCTTGTAATTATTTTCAGTTTTCAAAAAAAGAGGAAAGAAAAACTTTGCTGCATAAACTGTCGAGCTAAACACATTAAGCATCTAGCTTTTATTGGGATTCTGTAAGATTTTACACCAGCCGTGAGATTCTTTCATAGGTTTAGATGGAAAACATCTTGATATTATAATCATCATCCGTGGTATTATAATCAGCATCTTATAATCATCATCCTCATCGTCACTATCATTTTCACCATGAAAACTAGATGCAAGCATTATTTGGTTTCATCTTGAACAATAACCCTGTGATCTTTATCCCCATTTTCCAGTTGAGGAAACTGAGCCTTTGAAAAGTTAAGTAATTTGCATAAAGTCACATAGACAGGACATGTAGCATCTGAGATGGGAAACCAAGAAGACTGACATCGCATCTCATGTTATTAATCATAAGGACGATGCCAAGTTGGCCGTGTAATGGGGAGGTATGGCGAGTGGGAACAAGATGTGGTCAGAGAATTGAAACAATGAAACATAAGGACTCAAAATTTTGGTTGTAATGTCATCGTCAGTCAATAGTATGACCCCGGACAAGTTACTTATAAACACTTAATCATATAACACCTAAAATGCTTGTGCACATAATGGATTCCTTTGTCATTATTATTGCGATACCACTGCTGGTGATGATGATGATATTGTTATTGTTACTCTGACCACTTTTTAATTGTCTAAGTGACACAACTCACTGTGGTGGAAGAAGTTCCTTAGAGACATTTTCATAGTTTGATCTGTCTTTTATACCTAGGACTTTGACCTCTTCTGTTCAATAAGGCCCATGTTGCCCTAGTTGGAAATGACCTTTGATGTGCCACCTGTATGTGTGGCCACTCCATGTGACTCACACAAAAGCCAAGCGTTTCCAAATGCTTTGAGTCACTGTTAGCTGCAGCATCCATCACCTCGGTCTCTGGCAAGGGCTGCGAGTTATGTTTATGGCCAAAGCTAACTGTGGTTAAGGAAAACAGCCTTGTTAAGACCTTGCTGATTTTCAGAGGAGGAGGTTAGAATCGGTCCACCTCTGGGTGAAAATGATATAAACATAGGAGAAGTTCTACCTTCTTGATGATTATAAGCTCCCCTGCTTTGATACCCTAAAAGAACCCCCAACATAATCTATCTTAGATCCCTCACATCCAGTCTTCCTTGAGAATATGTGTGGAATCATCTAATTCCTTCCTTCTTACCATATGCAATGGGCACTGAATTACTTATTAGCCCTTTCACCATCAAAAGGAAATACTGTCCACACCATTCAACTCCCTAAATGAGTCTATATTCTATGCAAAGTTAATCAACTGAACTAAAGTTGCAGTTCGGAAATCCAATGATATTGAAAATAACCATATTCTTCTTGGTCAATATTTTATCTGCAGCACCTAGCATATGGTGGGCTCTTAATAAATATTTGTTGGCTAAAAGAAATAAATCACTCCTGTCAGAATCAATAGACTGAAGAGGCTGGGTTTTATGATGAAAAGGCTATTTGCTTTCTTTCTTTCCATCCCAGACTACCTTTCACAGTAAATGTTTTGTTCCTTAATCTTGGTTGATACCAAGAAGGTTGTTGGACTGCCATCTGATCAGGAAAAAAACCATAGTTCCTGCATGCTAACGGAAGCTTTTTTTTCTTAGTTACGTGTCCTTTACAACAACATACGAGATAATGCCCCCTCTTAAAACTGACCAAAAGATGGATTTCAGACCTCAGCATTGTAAACAGGATCGGAATTCATCACAATGTAAATGCAAAAGTGCTTTCAACCCACCGCGCACTGAATACACTATTCTAACCTTTTTTTCAAGTTTTTGAAATATTTATGGGAGAATAATTCGTAGAATAATGAATATAGCTTTCCAGCGGAACAACAAATGCACACTATATTTCCGTTATCATGTCCTATTAAATATTTATATGTATATTTTTGTGTTTGCTTCATAACTAGCCATTATGGATGCTTAACAAGCACAGACAGTCCAGTTGAGGAAAAATAATACCAACCAACAATAAGCAAAAACAAATAAATAAAGAAAGGGGAGCTTGTTTCTGCACTGGTTACATTTAAAAAGTACACTTAACATTTTTAATACAGTCCATATTTCATAAATTCCACATGTTGACATGTCCTAGAGAAAGATGGATGGGTTGACTTGGAGGTATGCCTCGATTTAGTTTTATGTGTGCATCTGGCAGAGCTAATCTTTAGCAGAACACAAAAATGTAATTCTCTAATAACTGACATAACTGCATCATCTTCCAATATGGACTGCATTATTAAATCACAGAGACAGACAAAACCAGAGTAGTGGGGAAGCTTGGCTTCCACTTGGTATCAGACCATAAAATGCCTACTTACTGTAACCAGAAGGAATGGAGAGTAATAGCACACAGTGCCTGGAATTTGGGACAACTTCCGAATTCACTGCAACGGAGTCTCGATTGCCTGCAGTTATATGTGTGCCTTATACACTGCTTTGGAGTTTACAAAGCATTTTCTTGTATGAGGCCACAGTGATATAACCAGAGTAGGAACTTCTATTCCCTTCCTACAAGGAGAAAATAGACAATTCAGAGAAGCTACCCAAATGGTAAGCGTTATTTCCATAGAACTTTAAACAGTATAAATTGCTTTCACATATACCATGGCATTTGATTGTCTAACTGGGAGAATAATCTACCTAACAATCTTTTTTAGGTCCCTCAGAATACCCACTCAAATAGCACAAGTTGGCTCCCAACTATAAGCTTAAACAGGCTTTTCAGATGGTAGTTTCAAAACTTACACACAGCCTGGTGTTAGCAAAGAGTCTGGAGCTGAGTCGGAGGATAAGGGGTGAGGAGAGCTGAGTTGCTTTTCATAAGCGTAGAAGAGGAATTTGAGATGTTTTTGCTTCAAAGAGGGATGGGGGGGGTACAGTCACATTGAGGTAGGAGGGCTAGGAGCAAGAAAATGGCTGAGCAACATGGCAGTGTGCATGTGAACGTACTTCTAAGGGTGGTGATGCCTAACATTTGAGGTGTTTGTGTTACTGCAGTGGAAGCTCTTGACTGTCCTGTACAGTAATGGTGTGCTCACCATTAGGGCTCATCACCAAAAATTCTGCTTCCCCTTCCTGGCCTTCTTGTGGTTTGGTTGGTGTCACGTGACTAGTTCTGGCCACTTGCTAGAAATAAAAGTGACAAGTGCTGGAACATTTCATTGCCACTGCAAGACTCGGTAGATGTCTTTTTTTCCCCCTGCAGTGGTGACTATAAAAAAAAGAGATGATGGCTCTTCCTTCGTCTTAGGTCCTTGAGAGACTTTGAGAAGCAAGGCCCTCTCCCTCTGTCCCACCAAATCGATGATGGATGCATCATAAGAGTGAGAAACAAACTTTTGTTATTTCTAAGCCCTTCAGATTTTGGGGGTCGTTTGTTATTGCAGCATTACTTGGCTTATCCTGCCTGACACAGTCTGCTGTATTCACAGTGTCCTTATGTGCACATTTTACTTGCGTGTTTGTTTTCAAGGAAAGGGGCTGCATTTCATGTTAGAGTCGATTTTAATTCAAAGGTAACTCAATAACAGCAAGAGACATAATAAAAGGACAAAAACATGGCGAGGCCAGAAATAGAAACCAAGTGTGCCCATAAGAATATAAGGCCCTAGCAATTTGTAGAAATCTTAAGAAAAGCTTCGGACTTTTCATAAACTATGGAATGAGCATCTGGACAAATGTATTTTGGGTTTCAGGGACAGAGAGACATCGGAAGCTATTTCTGACAGTTTTCCCATTGTGTTTCTTGGTAGAGAGAAAGGTGGAATTTTGATCACAGATTTAGTGGTCTTTCAATCTACTCTGTTAAGAAATTTTCAAGAAGCCAATGAACTAATAGCTTCTCTCTCTCTCTCTCTCTCTCTCACCCTACCCTCCTTGCCCTGCATAATTTCACATATAAATCATTGAGTAAGTTGAAAAGCTAACTGTCTGAAATGTGACTATATCCCAAGCTGAACTTGGGGCAAACAAGTTGTTGGCAAAATAGTTAAAATAGTTGCAAGGATACTGACACTTTTAATAAGTTTTCCCTCAATATGAAATTTGTATTATTACGGTAGTTCTCCGTATCTGCGGTTTTGCTTTCACGGTTTCAGCTACCCATGGTCTACCACGGTCTGAAAATAGTAAATGGAAAATTCAAGGAATAGACAGTTTGTAAGTTTTAAATCATACGTCGTTCTGAGGAGTGTAACGAACACTCTTATAGGCCTGCCCTGTTCTCCTGGGACAAGAGTCATTGCTTTGTCTAGTGCGTCCTTGCTGTATATGCTCCCTGCCTGTTAGTCACTTTTTAGCCAGCTAGGTGATCAGATCAGCTGTCATGGTACTGCAGTGCTTATGTTTGCATAACCCTTATTTTACTTAATAATGGCCCCAAAGAGCAAGAGTAATTTAAACTTTTTCAGAGGTTTGTATGTATAGGAAAAAAGATATAGTATATATAAAGTTTTGTACTCTCTGCAATTCCAAGCATTCACTAGGCGTCTTGGAACATATTCCCTGTGAGCGAGGTGGAGACTACTGTATTATTCAATGAATTGATTTTTGTTGACGTGCCTTCTAGTGAATTAATTTATCAGTATATCAGCCTATTTTCTGAAAGGCATCCCAACATGATAGGCCCTTAATTTTATCTGCCACGATAATTTTAGACTCCCTGTTTCTTTTCCGCTCTGCCCTCATCTCTCTTCTCGCTCAGCCCATCTCAGAAGCAAAAACATCCTCAACTTCCTCTCGCTGGCCTGTTGATGCTCCTTGGATGATACTCATCTGAGATCCCCTTTTACTTTTGAAAAATATTCTTCTATCTCTGTGCACATCATCTAGAGATGGCCCCATTGCTACCTTAATTGAAAGGTCCATACTCACACACTGCAAGTTAGGGATAGGCTAATTAGATTACTCACTTTATAAGTGGAGTTAATTTTTTTTTTCTTTTTTGAGCGATTCTTATCTTCAAAACAACAGTTTGTGAACAGATGTTTTAGGAGCAGAAGTTGCATTTCTGTGCAAGCAAATACAACCTTTGAAATCCTTCTTAAGATTCCTGGCTTATTTGCTTTCTCTGTTTTATTTGTTGTTTAATTTACAAAAGGGCTTGAGACATTATGAATTACCTGTAAATGTGCAATCTTGCCTCATGCTCGGATCTGATAATTTCCTAAGATTATTTTTAAGTTCCATCGAATCAGTCCTTTTATCTGCCCAATCCCATTTGTAGTTCTTTTCCACTTATTTACCTGTTAATCTTGTAAAATAGATCTTTCACACTTGAAGGGCCATTTTTCCTCCATCCACTGAACTAAATTTTCTTCCAGGTCCCACTCCTTCCTCCAAAGGGATTTTCATGGTAGCCCCCAAAGCTATCAAGTTATTTCTTGCCAGTGGCCGCTGGTAGATTCATAGTTATCTGATCATGGAATCTTTTCCTAAATCCACGTGATCCTTCAAGGATAAGAGAAAGAAAATTTTCCCACCCAGAGTAGCAACAGGACAGCAAGGACAGGGAGGAAGACAAGTGTATAGGGAATTGGTAATAAGGTGGAATGGGAAGTTGAGGAGAACAGAGAGAACTTCTGGTGTTTTTACCACTGCCTTGATTTGCAGTAGAATTCTTCTCTCCAATCACCATAATCCATCACTCTGGCCACAGGGATGAGCATGTGACTTGGGCCCGACCAATCAGACTTTACTCTTCTCCTGCATTGGTGATTGGTCCAGGTTGGGCATGTGACCCAAGCTGACCAGGTAGACAGCTTTCCAAATGGGGTTCCAGGGTCAGTTACTATTATTTCTTGAAAGGAATGAATGAATGAATGAGTTGATGCCTAAAAAGTTTTAGAGCTGCCGGAGACCGAAGTGTATATATTTTATGTGATTGGCAAAAATAAGCTACTCTCAGCTCTTGATCGGAGCATAGAAAAAATGTAAGTGCTACATCAGGAGGCCCAATCTGGTTTTTCAAACTGTTTTTTTTTTTCATGATGAATACACCAGTGAGAGCCTCGAATAGGGTTGAAAATTACATAGCACACACTCTTACCCCTCCGTCTGTGCCTGTGGCAGGCATTACTAATCAATCAGGGCACGTCTACCCACTGAGTGTGGGCTGGCCTCACCATCCTTCTCAATGCAGTGCTCCAGGCAGGCTGTAGATGAGCTGGCTCACAGAATGAAACCCATTTGCTCTCCTGAGCTCAGAGGCAAGGAGGACAGCAAGAGTCTGAGCCTTTATCAGATGTAAGATTTTTCAAGACTGGACTTAGATATAGAGAAAACAATGGAAGAATAAATACCTAACACTTACTGTATTTTTCAGCTAGGACTGCCATAAAGTACTATAACTGTGTGGCTTAAACAAAAATATATCATTTCACAGTTCTGGAAGGTAGAAGTCCAAAATCAGCCTAGAGCCTACTCTAGTGACCTCATTTTAACTTGATGACCTCTCTAAAGACCCTGCCTCTAAATCAGGCCACATTCTGAGGTCCTGGGGGCTAGGACTTCAACATGTGAATTTGGGGGAGACACAGCTCATCCCATAACAATTACTGCTGCTTACCACAGGCCACACATGGGCTTACGTACTGTCATCCGCTTGACCCTGAAAGCAATCTATATGGTGGGTGTTTTAATATCCCCTTTCTACAGAACAGGAAACTGAGGATCAGAGGAATGCATGCAAAGTCATACAGCTAGGGTTGCTGATGGAGCCAGGCTTCTGACTCAGGCTCCTGACTGGTTTCTTGACATATAAAAAGAAAGGCACTAGGCTGCATGTTGGACATCGAAGAGAAGGAAAAAACCAGAATCCCCAGCAGCTCTGGACTGAGTTGCTGGAAAAATGGCGACGTCAGTCTTCCTACTTCATATTTTAGTGGTTTCCTATTCCCTGCGGGTTAAGACCTAAAATATTTAGCAGGAAAATCAAAGCTGCTCGTGACCCAAGATGCCTCATTAACTCTGTCGCTAGCTACTACTCTCTTCCTGGCCTATCTGGTCCAGCAAAACTAAAGAATTGGTAGTCTCCAGTATGGGGTGGGGTGGGGGAAGGGCCTTGGCAGGCATGAAAAACCTCAGGAGAGAACCACATAAGCACCGAGTCTCATCCTTGTGACTTACTCTAGGCTGCAGTTAAATTACTTAACCTCTCTGATTCTTTATCTTCCCAACTTGGAGAATACAGTAGAAATGACGCCCTTCCATATCCTCATGGGAATGTCTGTAAAGATAAAATGGGACAACGTTTGTAGAGGGCTCAGTCCAGTGTCTAGCATGGGGCAGGTACCCATTGGCTGTATCCATAATAACATTCCATTTGAGGTATTTGGAATTCAGTGCAACGACGAGCAGCCATGTAGACAAGTCCCCCAGACAGGTAGACTCACATGGACAGGGTGCTGGTGGCATTATTGGGGACACTCATTCTCTGTACCTTTGCTCCATTTCAGATTTCATGCCCACCCCCAGCCCCCACCCCCCGATGTGACAAAGCACCCTCTTTTTTCTTTCTACTTTCCATGAGACCTCACCAGGAGTTATGAATTGAACTTGGAGCCTTAAGCAGATTCTCCTATTGTTTTAGCCATCCATCAATAAATGGCCATTTCTAAAGGTGTTCTCCTTAAAGCCAATCTGCAGATATTCTAAATGACCCATACGTCTCCTGACATTGCTGCATTCATAGATGGCTTCTCGGAGAAACCATTATTAATGATGTAATTAATATGAATGGCTACGGTATATATCAAGCAAGTCATTAAGGCAGAGGTGGGGACGTAGCCATTTATATGAAAGATACATTTTTTTTTTTTTTTTTTTCTGAACTCAAGCAATAGAAAGTGCTTAGCTTAGAAATCTCTCTTTGCTACATTTTGGATTTTTTTTTTTAAGTTGCTGTAGACCTTCTTCCTTGCTTAATGCTACAGTAGTTGGAGCCTCTGGGAATCCGAATGAGTTAATAAGGTAGATTTTTAATAGAAGTGTATAATCAACTAAATCACAGACTTTAAAGTCACACATTTCAAAGACCAACCGATTTAATTAATGTGCTGGTTCGTAGACATTGGAAAGTCATATTTGATTTCACTAGTCTGTCTCCCATAGACACTCATAGGCAGGAATATTTACTTATAATTTGCCGTATAAAAGGATCTTCTTAAGGCAGATGCCATATGTAACTACGCAGCCTACCTTTAAGGGAAAATATTGAAATAACACCCTCAAGCTGTTCTTCTCTGTGTTGAGAATTCAGAGCTAGATTTCTATCTCTGTAGTAAGTATTGAAACCTTCTCTCCTACGCCCAGGCTGTTCAGATATGAGATAAAATAGTTTCTTAGAATGATAGAGTTCAAAAGTTTCCTATAGTCCTTCCTAGATGCTGTGAGCTGAAAATGTGCTTAAATGGAGAGCTTACTTCTCTTTCTTTCTTCCCCTCTTTTTAGAAGTAAGTGTTGTTCTCTGTAGTAGCCAAAATATTAAATGTTTTTAATAAAAACTTAAACTTAATGTTGGAAGGGAACATCTTTTTACCCTAGGTATAAATGATATTGCCACTTGCCGAGTTCCAAAGCACCAAGCAGTTGGGAGACTAGTGAAAATTGGGGAGTTGCACACAGGAGCGGGTATTTTTTTTTTTTAATGCCTGTGCCAAACGGATCCTCTTCAGCACAAACTGCTGAGTGTCTGGCAGCTGCATTATGCAAGCACAGGAACATGGGCGTCTGATACTGAAGTGAGCAGAGCTGCCTCAGACAGAAGCTGGTTCGGAGGCTGCTCCTGCCCACAGGGTATGATTCTTGGCTAGTTGACAAGCAGCCGTGCTCCAGATGCCAGAGGCCCAGAGGCAGCGAGGCAGTAAGTGTGCGTCCAGCTTTCCAAACTCGCGGTACCGTGACCCAGCTGCAGCTCTGAGCCTTGGTTAAACCAGAGCTGGGGAACCAGCAGGCTGTTTCAAAGTCAGTTAGAACAGATGCTCTGTCCTTGGTCACTGCAAATAAACACACATTTACAGAAAGGGCGAAGACAGCAGTATTATCAGTGGCCACACAGTGCTAAGCACAGTGCAAGACGCTCTATCTACTAAGTGTTGTGTGTACTGCCCCTCAAATGTGTTTTATTTCCCCCATTTGGAAGAGATTAAATATGTTTAAGTACTAAATGGTGAAATGACACTGAATGAAATGAATGTTCAGGATAAGACCTACCTTATCCTGCATTTGGTTCTTTCAATTTCAATAATGATTTTTAAATTTGAGCAGCAAAACTTTAATATGAAATTTCTTTAATTTAATATGAAAAGTCTCTGGCATAGAGGCAGATAAAACCAGACAGCTTTGTTTAAAGCAGAGGGAGGGAAGTCTGAAGCTGGGATTTCGACTTTTTCTCCTTTCCTGACATCCAGAGGTGACCGCAGAGCCATCTCCTCAGCAACCGGGAGTTTGGTCCCCAGACCAGCAGCTTCAGCATCGCTGGGGAACTTATTGTAATTACACGTTCTCCAGCTCTTCCTCTGACAAACTGAATCAAAGACTCTAGGGCCGGGGCCCTGGAATCTCTGTTGTAACAGGCTCTTCAGTGAAGCTTGAGCCATGCTCACGTGTCAGGACCCCTGACCTCAAGTTTCCAAAACGAATGTTGATAACAGCTCAGCTCCATCCTGCCTCTTGGTACATGAGATTCCTCAGGTTGATGCTGAAGCTTTCGTTGCAAGGTACAGAATGATGAATTAGGCCCAATCTTACAAATCTTATTTGTAAGAAATTCAGGGAATGGGTCCTATTTATTCAATGCAACACTGGAGAACAAATATTGACAATATTAAGCCAGTAATAAAATAAAAAATATTTCTCTTGATCACTTGCGGTTAAGAATTGGAAACTCCATTTATTTGAGGAAAGTGGAAGTCCTTAACTGGATTTCATGCATTAAAGATGCTGTTTACCGTCAGTTGAAGCATCTCGTGTGCAAGCGTGTGCACACATGTACGTGTGTAAATATATATATGCGTGTTACCACTGAGAAAGAAAAGAGGACGAATAAATTATGTCCCACCGTGAACTGTAAAAGTCAAGACGTTAAAATGTGAAAAAATGAAAACCTCAGAATCAATAAAACATGGTATGTAAGAAAGAAAAGTTCAAGAAGCTTTGGAAAATCCCTTGCTTTGGGGTTTATTAGCCAGTGTGGTCAGGTGTCTGTCAAAGCGAGACGGTTCAATTCTAGTCAGTTTAAAACAAAACAAAGAAATGGTCTTCTCTGTTTATGATAGTTTTATCCACTCCTGTAGCTTTGATTACCACCGATATGCTGATGAAATTGCTTCCTTTGTGATAGTCTCTAAGTGGGATTTTTCCTGAAGTTTCAAAATCATCACGGCCCCCACCAAACTCGTGGTCTTCTCTTCCATTTTTGTTGTTGACTTTGTCGCTTTTGTTCTTATTTTTTTTTTCCCATTGTTTTGCATCCTCTTCCTTCTGTACCTGCAGTGCTGTTACTTGAGAGGAGACTACAGAGTAGCTCATGCGTGTAGTTTGAAGTCTGCGTTATCGCTGAAGATATTTCAAAGTGAGGTGGGATGATAAAAGGGGCTCTGAGGGTGAAAACAAGATGGTACCCTGTAAATTAAATTGAGAAGTTGACCCTGGTTTCACAGGTTAATAATGATTTTGAGAAGCCTAAAAAATAAGGCTAAGTCAACAGAAGCCTCTGCAGAAAGCAATAATCAATCCCTAAACTTTGCATAGTCTTTTCTGGACTTATCTATTCCCGAAACCATTCTTCATGTATAGTAGATGATTGTCAGTCTGTTTGTCTGTCTGTCTGTCTGTCCTATCTATTTACTCTAGTCAGTAGAGTGCTTTTTGCCAGAGCTCCCCTAGATATATCTATATCTTTATCTGTATCTATAGATATGTCTATATCTATATCTATCTATCCATCTATCTATCTATCTATCTATCTATCTAGGTATCATCTATCTATCTATGTCCATCTACCTACCTACCTACCTACCTAACTATCCTATCTCCTCTGTCTGCCTGCCTATCTATCATCTATCTATCTATCTCTATTTACCTACCTACCTACCTACCTACCTACCTACCTAATTATCCTATCTCCTCTGTCTGCCTGCCTATCTATCATCTATCTATCTATCACCTATAATTCTCTTATGTATTGGCCTATCTATGTATTTTCTATCCATTCATAGATCTACATCTATATCTGTGTCATCTATACCTGTATCCTGTCTATCTATCTATCTATCTATCTATCTATCCTATCTACTCTATCATCTATCTGTCATCTATTTACACACACACACACACACACACACATACGTACACACTCATGCAGACACAAACGCACATCTCACACACACACACACACATACATACACACACATGCAGACATAAACGCACATCTTTTTTTCTTATAGTTCTGCCAGATCACCATAGAGGCCTTCATGAAGCTAGTAAAACTAGTTTTTGAAGGATTTTTTCCCCTTGCTCTTTCTCCAGAATCATCATTTTTGTCGCCAGATCCTACTCAGTTTGGGGTGTTTGCTTGTGCATTTGATGTGAGATGCTCCCCAGTAATTGCAAAATTTCCAATGAGACCCCTAAGCGTTAAAATCATTTCCCTGGAGAACAGGTTTTATTTAGAATCCAAAAACATTAGGCAGGACATTTTGAACATTTTATTTCTTTACCAGAAAATAATTAACTTTTGTAAAACCCATAAAAAGAAATCAAAAGAAAATAAGGGACAACAATACTTTGTAGATTGATATTTCTGACAGCTCGAGTCCCACACTCACAGTGGTGTTCAGGTGATGGGCAATCTAAACCAAAGGGCTGAAGCTGTTTGAAAACTTTTTCATTTTTCTGCAAAAACCCAAACTTGGAGTGGAAAGAGCTTACTGATGTCAACATTTAGAAAGCAATGTTCTCTTTATAAAGTCACTTATTGTCTTGGGTTTCATTTTTGGTTCAGGGGGAAATTAAATTCCCTTGCAATTACACTATCTGTCTACCCAAGAAATTTTATCTCCACATAGTTTTTATTTGCTATGTGTCCTCTGGGCAAAATAGCAGAGATCCACGGGGCTGCAAACGCATTTGAGAGGTCTTTTGGTTCATTCTGCTCTTTCTTGCAGGTCAGCGGTTAAGTTATTTTTGACCCAGAAATTCCCTATATTCTAATATCCAAGGAGTCTTTTTAAAACTAAAGGGAGAGAGGAGAATCCTGAGAATACACAAAAACATTATTCCGTGAGCTTATCCTTTGGTTAAAAAAAAAATCATTTTAGTATGCGAATTCCTTCCTATGTCAAGCACACAGAACGTCTTAAGTAACGTGCCAGAGGTCTAAGAGCGTTTTCACTTACATGACGAGCAGTTCTGCAGAGGAGTGTGTGTGTGCTCAAATTCTATTGCGTTTTTCTTCTTATAGAGACTTCATATAGGGGTTATGAGGATATCACGATGGGCAAGAACTCCAAAAAACTTGGCTCAAACCTCCATGCCATCTCTCTAATGACTGACAATTTGTAGTATTACTTAAAATTCAAGGCTTCCTTTCACACTGCCCTCTCCGATTGCCTTTCTTTTCAAGGGTTCTATTCTCCCCCCATTCCTGCCAGCTGTGGGCACGTGACCTGCTTTGATCAATGCACTGTGTTCAAAAATGATATATGTTAGCTTCCGGTGGAAAATTCAAGGGTCAGCATATGCCTCAATTTGACCACGGATCTCTCCGCAGTAAGACCAGTGATGTCTTGGATACGGGGTGCTCTATCAATGTAGGGACACAGAGAGAAGAGGGCATTGAGCAGAACTGAAGATGATCTAGATGGACACAAAGCAAGAGGGGAAATGAGCGTTCATTGTAGGTCACGCGTTGGGGTCCTTCGTTAGCGCAGTGTTGTGCAATCTGTCCTGAATGATGTTAGGCATTGGCTGCATATACTTGTCCAAGTCCCAACTCGTCTCTGAGTCTTGGGAGGCCAGGAGGAGAGCTTCTTCACATCTTCAAGCTCACCCTGACCCCGCCAGCCCCTACTCTATGGCTTTGCGTCTACTGCCTGCTTAATAAATGCCTGGCGAGCTGTGCTGAAATTGTTTGGGGAGCTCCTTCGCTGCTCAAACCCAGCATTTTCCAAAGGGCAGGCGAGCGTTCAGGAGTTGTGTGAGTTTATTTAGGGGGTCCACAGACTCGGCGTAGATAACACCAGGCAGCATCATGAGAAAGTGACTCCCTTCTCGGGGCTCCTTTAACACATCTCACGGCTTTCAAAACAAACAAAAACACTTACCTCCACAGACTTTAGCAAGTTAACAGTAATAACCAGAATATAATAAGACTGATGTGTATATATGTGTACAGTAGCTTTCCATATGTGCTCGTAGTTGCTATTATAAATTAAAAAAATAATAAGTTGTACTTAGTATAAAGTGTGAGCTATCGAAAAATATCAAGCAAATAATAGGATAAATGGTAAGGTGATATGGCAAAAACCAAAAGGATAGCAAATGAGTGAAGTTTGGGAAAACCCTGCTGTAAGCCTTTTTTATCCTATGCAGTTGGCCCTGAAAGCCAACATAGATAAAGTGTGACTGGGCTTTGGGGACGGTATCGTGACGCGTAGATGTTGTCATGGCTGTGGTTGTGGTCATCGTCAATGGGATTGGTGATTTTAACAAAGATTTTCTTTCTAACCCAGGGAGGATGGTTTTTCCCTCTATTTTGTCTCTTGGCCAATTCGCTGAGGTGGTTGTTCATATTATTATCTTGTTCCAATCAGAGAACAACGGCGGTGCATATATTCACCATCCACCTCCGATTTAAATTTTTTTCACCTACACCGACTTCCTGTTCTATTCAAGAAGTCACCAGAGCCATTGGTGTGTGTGAAAAGAACTGTTAGCAGATGGGGGAGGGGGCACGGTTTAAAAGGAGGTATGAAGTCAGGAAAGTATGAAGTCGATAAGCCTTCAACAGGCTCTTGCTTGTCTGTGTCTGTGTTCAAATATTGCCTGGAATTTGTCTGACTCACCTGGTTATTTGTGTCTCTGACCCTTCAAGTCTAAACTTTCTGAGGACAGTGTCTATGTCTAGTACATCATTTTATTCTCTTGTCACTTAATAAATGATTTGTTCATGGAAGCCAGAGCTTCTTCCAATAGCCATTCATTCATTAGCAACTTTCAATTAAAGCATGCTGATGCATTCCATTATAGATGTCAATACATCCACTTTTGTTATTAATAATAATGGCTATGACAATATTTGTAGCAGCTACAAATGACAGACTATGAGCCAGAAGTTCTGCTAGTTACTTTATGTCTCTAAGAATTTCGTCTTACAGCAACCTAACAAGAGGGGTGATATTATCTCTAATGAGGAAATTGAAACTTAGAGTAGTTAATCAACTTGCCAATTGATATAAGACTTGGAACCAAATGCAGGTCTGCCAGATTCCTGAAACCCCAAACAACCCATCTGCCTCATCCAGCTAATACAGTAGCCCTGCCCCTTATCCATGGCTTCTCTTTCTAGGGTTTCCTTTATCTATAGTTGACTGCCATCTGAAAATCTTCAAGGAGAAATTCCTGAAATGAACAAGTCATATAAGTTTTAAATTGCATGCTGTTCTCAGTAGCCTGATGATATTTCACACCGTCCTGCTCTGTCCCTCCCCTGGGTCCTGAACCATATTTTTGTCCAGTGTCTCCATGCTATATACACAGACTGCTGATTTGTCACTTAGTAGCCTTCGCGATCGACTATCAGATCAGTTATCAGAGAGAGAGAGAGAGAGAGAGAGAGAGAGAGAGAGGATATTCATGTAACTTTTATTACAGTATATTGTTATAATTGTTCTATTTTATTATTAATCATTAGTGTTAATGTCTTACTGCGCCAAGTTCATAACTTAAACTTTATCATTGTCATGTATGTATTGGGAAAAAACATACTATAGATAAGGCTCAGGACTATCCGCGGTTTCAGGCATCCACTGGGGTTCTTGGAAGGTGTTCCCCCGCAGATAAGGGGGGATCACTGTACCGTACTACCATGTTTATAATGAGAGAAGGAGAGAGAGATCGATCGGCTGTAACCATCCAAATCCAGCCATATTTACGAGTTCCTTGCTTCCTCTGCCTTGATGGCTAATTTTTTCAGTGCCTTCAGCATAGCATCCCTCAGCAGCATTGTTCCAAATCGCTGAAGCTGGCAGCATTCGTTTCCTCGCTTAATCTCGGCAAGTTTTAACAAATTGTTAAAGCAGTGTTTTCCTTGAATATGCTTAACGTTTGCTTTTATTCATCTGAACGTGAAAGGCAGCCCTGCATGCAAGTGCAATCTGTCTCCAACCTAGCGTCTCCTGCTGCCCAAACTGGAGTGACGGTCGAGCCAGCCCATGTCCAGCATATGATACCATTGTGGCCACTCCGTGGATGGCAAGGGCATAGCAGGTCATATTGACTGTTGGCATTTTGATCCTGCATACGATACACTGAAGACAAAAGAGACAATCTTCTGTGTTGCCTACTTGGAATTTTCCACTGTCCCAGTGTGAATTTGCCAGGTGGGCAAGATGGATTCTATTTCTTTATTTCCTTTAAATAAAATGGAATCTTACCCATATCGCCAAGGCACACGGTTGGTGATTACGGGCTCTCCTGGCAACCACTTCCATTGCAATTTCATGCAAAAGCAATGGCTTTTGGCCAAGCAAAACTATCAGAGTCCCTACAAGTCTTTCCATTTTTAATGATACAACTTTGTAATTGGATGTGTTTTGGACAAGACTCTTGGATGGTAAGGGACAGGGTCTCTCTAAATATAACTCAATTAAAAGGGGGGTTATTATATGGAGACAGGGACAATATTTTGAATATCTGAAGACTGAAAATGAAGTCCAATGGTCTTTATAGGGTTTGGTTTAGAAGTAGAAAAATCAGAAGTGTGTATTCTCAAAGCCTCTCTCTCTCTCTCTCTTCCTCTGTCTCTGTCTCTCTCTCTTCTCTCCAATCTCCTCTCTCCTCTCTGTCTCCCCTCATGGTCTTTGTGCTGCACATCCTTGCTCATCCCAGATTCCCTCTCTGCTTATTTTCTTCTGTTGACTCACAATCTTTGTTTCTCGGTCATTCTAGCATGTGTGGGACTAGCTCCTGCTTTGACCCTGAACTTCATAATCTTTCTCTTCGAAGCTCATCAGTGGCTGGAGCTCCCGGATCCCATCCTTGGAAGCTCACCTTGCGGAATGAATTGTCTTTGAATCAGCTGTAGGACCCTGGTTCACCTTGTGTGGCCGGTGGGGTGGTGTTTGAAGAAATGGACATGCTCGGAGGAAAGCAAGGACGGTTGAAAGAACACAGTTTCTCCCAGAAGAACGTGGCAGGAAGCTTGGTTTCTGATTTTAAATTGTGGAGCGTGAGATGAGAAGTATCATAGAGGTCAGATTCATGCAGATTGGCTATCAAGTCATTAAAGCATAATCTAAGAAAGAAGGCCTTTGCATGTCCCTGTATTTCATCCTTTCAGTAATTACCTGACTCGTTGAAAGACCTTTCCTATACACCTCAACTCTTATAGCTGTGTGATGTAGAGGTCCCTTGTAAGTATTTACATGCTGAGCTCATCAAACAGGACTCCAAAACAGATCAGGTCCATGAGGCCCAAAGTTAATTTTGGCCACAGAATCCTAGACTCCTAATCTCAGATTTTATTACAAGATGAAAAATGAGTATAACAAGACTAGTTCTCCAATACGACCTTGGCCTGTGAAGACCAGCCTGCACTTTACTAATGTGGAAACTAAAATATATTTTCAGTGATATTTCTAATGAATTAAGAGATTTGCCTTTACCATGAAGACCACAATGAGTGTATCCTTAGGTGAGAAATTTTCTTTCTAGATATCAGAAAATTATCATCACTGGAAAAAAAGTACGCTTGGTACTGCAGAGCCAATAGAAGAGGCTACAATTGCAGATATTTTAGATATTTTAGGTACTCTGATAGGGTCAACTATAACAGATAGAGAGAGAAAACTGACCCAGAGAATGGTTTTAGAGAGAATATGGTAATTGACCAAGAGTTGTGATGCCCACAATATCCAAAACACAGCTCTTGATATGGTTTCTCTTCTTATGTATAATACTGGATGGACAGACAGACAGACAGATGAGAGAGACAGAGAGAGAAAGACAGAAAGAGAGAGAGAGAGAGGATAGAGATAGACGGACAGAGATATATAGAGATAGATAATCTCTCTTCAACCTTGTCTGTCTCTTCCTCCTACTTCTTCCTCCTCCAAATAATCCTTCTACTCTCCATGACTGCATTTTCTGTCACAGCCAGCATTGGTCATTTCGACACAATTTTATCAGATGTCTCTATTTCTAAGAGGCAGTTGAGTGTGTATTTCCAGGTTACCCGTCCACAGAGGGAGACTGCCCTTGCAAAGAGAGAGACCCAGTCCCCTTAAGGTGCCCCAGATGGCACCGTGCTCCGGGTGACTCGGACAGTCAACCCCGTGAACTGGTGTAGAGGATCTCTTTGCTTCAGCACAGGCATGTCTTCTTCCCCAGCTCCGAGAGCCTCTCCCTGAATCTATCTATGCCTGTGTCATCTCTCCCCTCAAGCCTGACAACCAAGGTCATGTTTCGCTCACACCCCTCTGTTCATTCCCACGAGAGGTCCTCCTGAAGCACGCCCCAAGACAAAAAGCATCTCTAGAATCTAGTTCCAAATACTGGCCCTGTTTGGGGTCCTGAATGCAATGTCACAAAACTTTTAAACTGACACCCTAGATCCCACTAAAATATTTATGAGTTAACTAAATATTTTTTTCTAAAGAAAAAAAAAAAAAAGCAGTTACCACTAGATTGCATCTGTTTAGATGATGCTCCCCTTACTTCATTTTTTTTGTAGTATTCTTAAAAGCTATTTTCCCTGTGTGTTTGTAATTTTATCTTGTTTATCAGTGAAGATAGTAGACTGGAATAAAATCTGTCAGGTTTAATTCTCAGCTGCAGTTCTCAAAATAGACGTTTCATAAGTAACATGTGGCTTGCTCAGCTAAAATTAAATGTCTCCGTGTTTCCAAATGTTTTCCGTCTAGAATTTGCAACATACACCCTTCCAGAACTATCAAAGACTCTGAAAATTACCGCTTAAAAATGTCACTCTGTTTCAGACTTGTCACCGGCTTTAAACGCTGGCTGTAGATAAAATTAAAAGAACAACGGTAGGAACAACAAACCCTAGAACAATCTAATGCCATTAAATAAAAAAAAAAAAAAAAGAGCCAAATCTCATTCTCTCATTTATGGAAGTTCAGTTCAGAGAAGCATCATACCAAAGGACATGATATGTATTAGTACAATCACCTACCTTTATGACAGTCTAGGAACCAAAGAATAAGTCAAAGCCTCCGAGATTATACATCTCAGTGGTTCCTAATTTTCAGAATCTCCTAATAGCTTTAAAGAAGCTATAGAACCAGGCCTCCTCCTCCGAATACCTGGATTTAGTAAATACAGAATGAGATTCAGGGAGTGGGGGAACCAAGTCTACCCTGCTTCTCTGCCTCCGCCATGAGTTGTTCTAGGTGTCTC
>NW_006436812.1:1714315-1724438 GCF_000325575.1 Pteropus alecto | reverse complement strand
GTTTGTAAGACAAGCTGTTGATTCTTCCAGTGGCTTCTACAAGGCAACTTTAGGAGACTGATAAAGGGAAGAAATCTATTTTCAGAAAAAGAAGGAAGAAGAAGGAGAAGAAGGAGGAGGAGGAAGAGACGGTAGAAGGGGAAGGGGAGGGAGAGGAGGCAGCAAAGATGCGTAGTTGTCATCCCCTGACAATACCAATGTTTCATGGAAAGGAAGGAGAAGGGGGAATTGCTAAAGGATATAAAAGGTGATTAAAGGAGACCCCTGAGAATACACACGAGGGGCCCGCATTTCCAGGCAGGAGGGATGAACTCTGCTGAGAAGCGTCCTGGTGGAGTTTCGACGGCGAGCCCCATGGATCCTAAAGACAGGTGGAAGTCGCAGCTCTGCCACTTCCCAGATGTGTGACTTTGGGCAATGTGCTTAAACTCCCTGGGATCAGTGTTCCATCTGTAAAATGGAAATCGTAAAAGGGCTTCTCCTCCTATGTGATTTCGAGATGATCTATCTGAAACATATAGAACAGTTCTGGGCCACAGTCGATATGCTATGTAAATGTCACAGTCGTTGTGTTAGAATAGGACCCGATGACGAGGAGAGATCGGTGGAGGAGGGGTGAGAAATGGGCAGGGAATTTAGGTTGCGTTTGCAAAAATACATTCAGTGAAAGGAAGTGAAGAAAGGGTGCTACAACTCCAGGAGCAGCTGACTACCCATCACTAGGGAAGTTACCATGGTAACAGTAGCCATAGTAATATGGTAACAGCTGCACACCTGGGGGGAGTACCAAGTTCTAAGCACCGAGTTCCCCACACATGTGTTTACTGAGTGCTGACACCTGATGAAGGAAGAGAAGGTTCCTATTTGACATATACGGAAAGCTAAAGCTGAAAAAGGAACTTATCCAGGCCCATACAAGAGAGTAAAGTGCAAATTCGAACCCAGGTTGGCTGTTTCCAGAAGCCCACTTCTTAGCCACTAAGCTATGGGAGAAAATGTCCCTACACAGACTAAAACATGATGCGGCTTCCCACTGCATTTAAGAAAATGACCAAATCTTTAATATGACTTCCTCGGCCCTACAGGTTCCAAGCTTATCTGCCACCTGCGGCCCCTTCCATCCTACATCCCAAATTCCCTGGGGTCCCTTCAGACACTCTCCCACACTACGCATCTGACCAAGTTGGATCCCCTTGTTATGTGTACTTAAAGTACCACAATTCTCCCTTTGTAGCATTTAATACAGTGACAATTTTATATTGCTGGTGTGACTTCGAAAAAATAATTTTTGTAACCCTACTAACCTGCAGGCTCTACGTGGACAAGGGACCACATCTGCTTTTGCTCTGTGTTGTCTCCTCAATGTTTATGACATGCCTGATACTTAGTAGCTGTTCAGTAAAAATGAGTTGAATGAATAAATGCTCTGCCATGCTGATGACCTGCCACCTTGTTGCCAATCATACATAGTAATTGAGGTTGCAGCCCATGCCATTAAGAATGCCCACAGCCCATTATGGAGTTTGAACTCACGGCCAACCCACTGGCATCCAGCTCTGGATCCAGCTGTGATCACTGACCCTCATCAATCTGCAGTGTGCCCTGCGCCCCCTTTGATCTCTCAGAGCATCTCTTCTGTGTGAATGTGGGGGAGTCAGGAGAGGGGTGGAGGCGAAGGCTGGAGAATGTGAGGGTACTGAGTGCACCCCCAGCCTCCAGAGTTTCAGATTATTACATGAATGCGCTAGGAAGCATTCGGAATCAGCTCTATCAATTATTTAAAACTCATAATTCAGCCCCTATTAAAGATTTATTGCAACAAACTAAAAAACAAAGTACAGGCACAACAGAAACAGAACACAGGGGCTGCCATCAGAGCTACACAGTGTACAAATTGCTCATGTCAATGAGAGACAACGTAAGGAGAGACTATTTCAAAAACAAGCCAGGATTTCTGAGATTACTCAGCTCTATGTGTGCACATGTGTGTACTTCCGTGTACATTTTAGCGGGTGGTTTTTGCATTCTTTTTCCATTTGGCACCAGGCATCGATTCCTCTTGGTTCAAAATCCTCGCCAAGACTGATGCATTACTATTTTTTAATCTTCGATCAGCAGAAGATTTGTCAGTCTGTCAGGAACACCGAGTCTGCTGCTTGCTATACCATCTTGGGGGCAAAGCGTTGCAGGCAGAGACACCTGGGTATAAATCCTGGCTCCATCTCTTACCAGCTGTGAAAACTTGGACCCGGTTATTGAACGCTCTGAGTCTCATTTTCCTCATTTGTAAAGTGGAGAGGATAAAAATACCTACCTCACTGAGTATTACATGGAAATATATCTATAAATTGCCTAGCACGCGAGTGTTCGATGCACGATTGTTGCATTTTGTGGTACCGTAGAACGAAATCCCTATTATCATCTTCAACTTTTACATGGATCTATTACATTGTACTCATGTGTTTGAAGTATATAAAGCCTTTTATTGCAGTAGGGAACCTGACATCTTGTAAGTAAATGATACTCGCATCCAGATGGGAAGAAAGCAATGGGAGAGATTTATTTTCCCTCGTTCTGGTCCCAGGCATTTGAATCATGTTAATCTTAATAGCCGGGTGAACTTGGGTGAGGTTATTTAACTTCTCTGTGCTTCCATTTCCTTATGTACAAAATGAGATCCTCCTGTTACCAACTTCTTAGTGTTGTTGGGCAGATTAAATCAGTTAATACACATAAAATTATTAGCATAGGCCTTGGCACCTAGAATGTCCATAGGAGTTAGTTATTATTTTGCTATTATTATTAATGTTGTTGATGGCGTTATAACATGCCTACATAGCAAATAATTCACTTGCTGATTCAGCATATTTAACATCTCATTGTCAAATATATACTCAATTGGTCTATTTCTTACCTCCTCCTTCACCAATTTCTAACCCAAATTGTCACCGTTTTCCATCTGCGCTGCACCAAAATTGCGCATGGATCTTTCTGTAGCTACTCGGGACCCCTTCCCATTCACGCTTCCATTAGGAAGAGGAATTTTTTTTCAAACACAAATTTGATCACGTGGCCACCACCCACCCTTCCACTTAAAACCATTCATTGGTTTCCCTGACGACGAAAGCAAACTCCTTGGCTCGGCCTCGCACGGTCTGGCCTCTGCCCACATTTGCACCCTCCTCTGCTGCTCCCCCTCACTCCTGGTTTTGAACCACTCTGGTCTTTTTCCAGTCCCAGCATTGTTCTAAGTGTCACCACACGTGCCATCGCCTCGGCCTGGAATGCTCCTCTCTCTTTGCTTTTCTTCACCCAGCTGCCCGGACTGTTCCTTCTTCAGGTCTCAGAATCCATATCACCTTCTCCAGGATGACTTTCCTACCTGTCGTGTCCACTGGGATGTCTGTCTGCTGTCTTTTACGACTGACTCCTCTCCCTTCACAGTTCACGATTAGCCGCTTGTGTTACCGGAGTTAGGTATCTGCCTTCCTCTCTAGCTTCATGAGAGACAGTGTCCCGAGTATCTTGCACGTGATGGGCGCTAAGCAAATATTTGCCTCTTGCCTGAATGCAATGTAACAGGTTCCCATAGGTTCATGAGAACCAGGAAGAATTCTCGGCATCCCCCGCATCCACCAACATCATGTAGAGCTGGGGATTGCGTTCCCAGCACGGCCACTGTACGCTTCTAAATGGAGCTCACCACTCTGAATTATAAATTATCTATTGACAGACTTAGCGTCTCTTATCAGACTGCCTCATTCATTTCTCCCATCGCAGTGTCTGACATAGGTATTCAATAACTGTGGGTAGAGGGAGAAAATAAGAGAAGAAAGGGAAGGAGGGAAGAACAGACCAGTCCCTAAGCGTAGAATCACTTCTTGACGTCTGTAAGTCAAACCACCCCTCACCCTGGATGCATCTGAGCAACATGGAGTGTCAAGAGGAGTTTCATGCCAGAGGTGCCCCCAGGCGAGGACAGGGTCCAAAGTCAAGACACTGAGCAAGACATCTGCAGTTGGAGAAGATCATAAACCAGAGCCCAAGCAGTCACATGGTGCCCAGCATGCGGTGACCCCGAGGCTATAACCCCTGACCCAGGATGACCCCGAGTTCATATCCATTTAAGCAAATCCAGATAAGGCTCTTGCTCACACAGTGGAACGCTCAGCTCCTCAATTAGCTGTGAGAGGCAGAGGGGGAAGCATAGGCATTTTTGCAAGATCTGTTTCTGGCAATCTTCAATAAACTAAAACAGTTGAACATACAGAATTTTCTGTTGTTTCTGCAAAGAGATAATTTGTTACATGGAAACTCATTTGCTTATTTGGAGTAAACACTGCCTCAGACCCAGTAGAGATTAACACTCGTGGTTGAGACGGATTGAGAAGGAAAAGACATAATACTTCGCTGTTCTATTTACTGTGTTAAATATAGAGTGGGAATTGATGAAAAATGCGCTGGAGTTCCCCGTGTGAGCCTAAGTGATGAACTGGGGTTTATTTGCCATCTGGCTTTTAAGCAGGGATTTTTTTTCATGTCAGAAAAATGCCACCTTCAGAACTATCGCATTACAGACATCTGTTTATCAGACCTTTGCCGGAATGAATTATTCAGAATGTGCTTAAGGTTGTACTTTACCTGACATATGGAAATGTAAAGTTGCATACTTAGTGTCGGCATATATCTGTCTACATAAAATCAGGTGTCACGCTCCATACTCAGAATGCTGCAACTTGGTAGGTGGCGTTTTCAGTATTGGAGATATTAATTGCTCTGCTGCCGTCTGTGGTTCCTGATTGTCGGAAAGCAATCTGCAGAATCCCATGTGACTGCGGGTGTCGGTCCTGGTGCTCCCACTTGTTCCTATCATGTCCCTTAGGACTGCAGTGGAAAACTACTTGTAGGTAGTTTGGGTTTCGTGATAAAACTCTGTTGCTGACTGACAGCCCCTACCGTGGGCCCGGTTTTAAAGGTGTAGATTCTGTCAACTCCATATTGTCATGGAGCTTACAGGGGACATAAAGGAAGAATCACCATGATTAACGTGTTACTTCAAACTGTGATGAGAGGGTCTATGAAAGAAACAGGGGTCCATGAGCGTCTGTCTTGAAGGAGCCTGGGCTTCAAGGAGGGCTTCTCGGAGGAGGTGATTCCGAAACTGTCATGAAAGGGTGAGCGAGCATCTCCATTGTGAAAGCAGGGGATGAGTGTTTCAGATGGGAGGGAAGCCCTATGTCAGAGTGCTGTACGGCTCAAGCAGCATGTTGTGAACCATTCAGAGGCCAGTTTGGCGGGAGCCAGGAGAGCTCAGCAGAGAGAAGGGCTGACTGCGTCTGGAGAGGTCGGCAGATCTGAGCCCCTGGGGCCTTATAGGCTGGAGTAAGGAGATTGGAGCTTATGTAGCAAGAGCAGTGGGAAGCCATTGCTCAGATTCTAACGAAGAGGCAGATTATATTACCCCCTTTTAACTTTCAAAATATTCCTAAACCTACCCCGTTTCTTATTTGTCTTCGAATTTCTGAACATCTAGTGGTCAGTGAATTCTTGTAGAATAATCCATACTGTGAGGGAACCACTTTGATGAGACATTAGGTCCATGTAAGTTCTAGAAAGAGACTCCATGGTGATTTACCCCACAAAACTGGTGGGAAGTTCGTCAACATCTATAAATGTCCCTGGGGACCTTTCTTTAGATAACCTGGCGTTACATTTTACCTAAGGCACAAATAAAGAGGTGCCTTTTAGAATGTTTTCAAGGCAGCAGAGCAAACACAGGTGAGAGATGAACATGGCAGAGAGAAGGAAGGAGGAGAAGGGCTCTCTGCCTTTGGGGGCTGCTGCTGCTTGGCCAGAGAAAAAGCGAAGTCCCACCTCCAGCAGGTGGGCTGTAAACTAGTGGAGATCCTGAGGTGGAGAGGGTAGTAGACACTGGAAGGGAAGAGCTTCTGGATCATGGAAGGTGTTTGTTGCTCAGGGATGCTGGGGCCATTTGAAAGTACATCCCTACCAATCCAGTGTCTGCATTCCAGGAAGCCACCATGCTGCCACAAAGCACACAGCCTGTGTACAGTGCCGGTCTCCCCTTACCCTCGGAGAATACGTTCCAAGCCCCGCAGTGGATGCCTAGAACAGAAGATCGTCCCAAACCCTCTGTAAACTACGTTTTTTTTGTTTTTGTTTTTGTTTTCTGGACATGCATACTTTTTCACAAAGGAAGCACCTTCTGGCCTCTCTGCTTATCCAAATTGCCAGCATCACTACTCTCGCACTTTGGGGCAATTATTAAGTAAAATAAGGGTTACTCGAAGGATTATTACAAGCGCCGCAATACCGTGGCAGCTGACCTGAGAGCCGAAACGGCTCCTAAGGAACTAACAGGTGTGTAGCGTGTGCGACGTGGATGCACCGGACAAAGGGGTGGTGACTCACGTCCTGGGCAGCGTGGAGCGGGCTGGCATGAGATGCCGGCATGCAACTCACAGCAGCACACAAGTGAAAACGTGTGCATTGTTTATTTCTATAACTTTTCATTGAATGTTTTAGGACCACGTCTGACCACAGGTAACTGAAACCGTGGAAAGAGAGACCGCGGATAAGCGGGGGCAACTGTGTGCCCCAACCTGAGGCGGCACAGGGATGGGGTGCCCCCATGGGACTTAGCCAGGGCAGAACGTAGGATGCTCTCACTCACTTCTTCCCCACCTCGAAGTGTATGTAGATCTTTCTCATAATTCTAACCACTTTATTGAGGTATCATTGATATGCCCCAAAATGCATATATTTAATATATATAAGTTGGTGAGTTCGAGTATATGCACTCACCTGTGATATCAGTCCCACAATCAATGTAACAGACATATCGATCACCTCTGAAAGTTGCTTTGTGTCTCTTTTTTCTGTTTTTTGCTTTTTTTTTTTAAGAGCATTTAACCTGAGATCTCCCCTCTTAACAAACTGTTGAGTGCACGCACAGTGCTTTCCTGTTAGCTTAGCTCCAGGAAGGAAACTTGCTGTACAGAAGGACTCTAGAACTTATTCATCTCGTGAAACTGAAACTGGGTGCCCATGGAACAGGTCCCCATTTCTCCCTGTCCTCAGCTGTTGCCACCATTATTCCGTTCTCCGCTTCTGTGAGTTTGACCGTGTGTCCTCCTGTGATGGGCTTACTTCACAGAACCATTTCCTTTGGGTTCATCCAGAGCGTCACAAAAGTCAGGATTACCTTCCTTTTTTTTTTTTTTTTTTAAGGCTGAATAATATTCCGTTGTATAAATACACCATATTTCTTCATTCATTCATTTCTCAGATAATTTTTAAAATCAAAATGAAAGCTGCACGCGTGTGCGCACGCATGTGTGTGCGTGCGTGCGTGTGCACGTGTACGTGTGTATGTGTGTGCGTGCGTGCGTGCAAGCCCGCCATCCTGCTGCACTGCGTGCATCAGGCATCCAGGGGTGTGTTCTAGACTACTATTCCCGGCGCTTCTGTGTTCTCCGTGATGCTCGAGTGGGAAGATTATGAAACTCATCTATCTTGGACCCAGCTACTGTCCGGGGAGGCCTCTTCTTTCTCCCCTCTAGTTCTCCTTGGCGTTCCTGTTCTCAGGGACCTCTGCTTCGCACCTGCAAAGAAGACCAGCTCACCACTGGAGGCTGCTTACTCTGCGGGAGGCTGGAAGGGGAGGCAATCAAAGTGGCGGGTTTTGTTAGAGAGGAATTGCTTTGTTGTGTGCTCAGTGAAGTTACACTTTTCTACAAATTCCCCGGTTCCCAATTCCCTCAGACAACAAAACTACAATTTGCTGGATAAACAAAAACAGTGGGAATGAAACCTCCCTGGCAGCCCGTCTGTCAGAGGTGCTGTGCTTGTTAGCTGTGGTAAAAGAGTTAGAATGCTCCCTTCAATTGTACCAAACTGAATTACTTAATAAACTTGGTACAACTTTCTTCCCTGGGAATCAGTGCTGTTTAAAAAAAAAAAAAAATCTAATAAGGCTATTTTGCAGCATTAGCATTTTTGCATTTGGGCAGGGAGTTCAAACTTTATTTCTTCATCCCTTTTTTGCTAAATAGCAACTGTTTCTTTGCCCTTGCTTCTTAGGTGACAGATATGACTATCACTTTTAAAAAGGCTGCTTGGTTAACCCTTTCAAAATAGGTAGCTAGCATATGGAATGTTCTATTTATTCAGATTCTTCCCCCTCTAACAACATCTCCCCACCCCATCACCACCAAAAGGAGAAAAAAAAAAGAAAAGAAAGAAAGAAAAGGCAGACTGCAGGTTAACTATCCATATTAGTAAGAATTTTACAAATGCCTGAGGCAAGTTCACTGCCATGGATGGAAATGGTGTCTTTGACAGACAGACTGAGCCAGCCCTGACCTAAGAAACATGCTGTTTTCGCATCGTGTTATTAATAGCTGAGGGCTGTCTGTTTATTCTCTGGGCCTCTGCTGTCCCCAGAAGCGAAGTCGGTATCCACATGCTTTCTCTGAAAGGACACCAGGGCTTCCAAGATGAGCTTTGCAGGGAAGCAGGCTGCTGGATTCCTCTGTAGCGTTCTGCAGAAATCCAGTGCTTTCTACTTGTCCGGCAAACTACCCAATAGAAGGAACAGTGAGTGAAATTCCACCTGCTACTTCATCTTGGCTAGAACACTTTATCATTTCTTTAAAAACGGCCCACTTAGGAGTGTGAGCGGCATCGATGCTCACAATAGCACGTTGGAGAAAACGTCCAGCCAAATCCACGGAACGTACCCCTCCTACGGGCGGGCAATTCCCAGAAGCAATTTATTAGCCCCCCCCCCCCCCCCCAAGTATATATTGTCATGTGGAGCAAAAGGATTAAATATTTATATCTGTCCGCTGGGGTAATAAAACTGTATTCAATTATGGCACAGGCACACTCTAATGATTGTTGAAAACTTGGTAATAACCCTAAAACTCATAAAAAAAAATACAGGATAAACAATACTGGAAGAAAATTATGGGAAAATAGCCTCTAGCCTGTGGAAATGCGGCTTTATTTTGAAATAATTTGAAATAACAGCGAATGCATAAGAACATCAAGTTAGTTTACATAACCACACTCTAATCCCCAGAAACTTTTCTTTATGTTTTTGTCGGTAGTGTTTGTGGTAAATTGCATGCTGCCCGGAGAGACTTGGCTCTCCCTAGGGACAGGGGCAGCCCATTGGTCATTTTTGAACTCTTGACACTTTCACAGAGCCTAGCTCAGAGTTGGTGCTCCATAAAATACTTGCAGAACTAAACTTAAAAGGTCATTATTTGCTCAATGAGTCCATCTCATCCCTCTATTCCAGTGATTCTCAACCAAGGGTGATTTTGCTCTCCAGGGGACATTTGGTCACATCTGGGGATATTTTGGGTTGTTACAAGTTGGGAGCGGGAGGGTGTGCTCCTGGCAGCTAGTGGATAGAAGCCAAGGATGCTGCTAAAATAAACACCCTTCGATGCACAAGACGCCCCTCGCTGAGGTTGAGAGCTACCTTAACCTCTGTGTCCACTGCCCAGTGGACTTCACTCTGAGAAACACTGCACCGAGCTGTCCTCGAGAAAACTGTTGTATCCACGTGTCCATTTGCTAGAGTGGCCATAACAGAGTATACCCCAGACTGGGTGGCTTCCACACAGACATCTATCGTCTCGCAGTTCTGGAGGCTGGGAGGCTGGGATTGAGGTGCAGTGGGATTGGTTCCTTCTGAGGGCGGGGAGAGAGAGTCTGTTCCATGCCTCTCCCCCTGTGGTTTGCTGGCAGCCTTTGGCATTCCTTGGCTTATGGATGCATCACCCTGGTCTCTGCCTCCATCTTCACATGGTGTTCTCCGCACGCATGTGTGTGTGTGTGTGCGCGCGTGTGCGTGTGCGTGTGTGTGTGTGTGTGTGTCTGTCTGTCTGTCTCTGTGTCCAAATTTCCCCTTTTTGTAAGGACACACTCCTAGTGGATTAGGACCCACACTAATGAGCTCACTTTACTTGGTTTCCTCTGTAAAGACCCTTTCTTCAAATAAGGAGTTAGGACTCTAACATGTCTTTTTCAAAAGAACACAATTTAATTCATAACAATGATAAACCAAGCTCACTGATGAACAGCAATG
>NW_006436812.1:1682715-1714109 GCF_000325575.1 Pteropus alecto | reverse complement strand
TCGTTCCTTCCTTCCTTCCTTCCTTCCTTCCTTCCTTCCTTCCTTCCTTCCCTCCTTCCCTCCTTCCCTCCTTCCCTCCTTCCCTCTTTCCTTCCTCCCTTCCTTCCTTGTCCACTGGGAAACTCACACTTACCTGCCAAGACCCTGAAGCAGGACCTCTTCCGGATCGCACCCCTGCCGTGTCCAGTCCTATACAACGATGTTTCCGGGTTGCAGACTACGACCCACCCTTGACCACCCCTCCCAGAACACATTTACAGTTACAAAATACGCCTTATCCATGTGCCCAGCAAGAGCAGACCCTCAATGAAAAACTGTTGGAATAGCATCCCATCTCTTCCAGAAAGTTGTCCCTCCAGATATCTGAGTCGGGTCCTGTGGGGGTGAGGAGGACAGGTCTCGGGGTCAGAATGCCTTGTCATAAGCCCTCCTCCACCTCATCGACTCACCGTGCAAACTTGAGCCAGTCACTTGGTCTCTCTGTCCCGCAGGTAACTCGTCTGTAAAAAGAGATAGGTGTAGTACCAACCTCAGAGGCATGTGGTACGGATGAAATGAGTTCACACGTGCAAAGAATTTCGAACAGCTCCAGGCACACACTAAGTAGTCACAAATGTGGCCGCTCCCCTACCTCCTCTCTCCAGTGGCTCCATTCTGTCCAGGTCTCCCCTTCTGGATTAATTTTCTATTGCAAATGACCACAAACTTAGTGGTAATTGAAAACAATGCAAATGTATGTTCTTACAGTTCTGGAAGTCAGATGTTCAAAATGGGTCTTACTGGGGTCAAATCAAGATGCCTGCAGGGCAGCATTCCTTCTGAAGACTTTTCCAGCTCCTAGAGGTGCCTGCGTTCTTCGGCTCATGGCTCCTTCCTCATCTTCAAAGCCGGCTGATTCCAATCCCTGCCTTGGTCATCACACTTCTTCTCTGGCCCTCTTGCCTCCCTTTTTAAAGGACATCTGTGATTACAGTGGGCTTATCAGGATAGTCCAAAACAATCTTCCATCTCTAGATCCTTAACCGAATCACATCTGCAGAGTCTCTTTTGCCATGCAAGGCAACATATTCATAGGTTCTAGGGATTAGGATGTGGGGCTCTTTTGAGGGGGCCATGATTTTGATTATCACACTCTCTAAGTGTATTTAATCTGCATGATGGGTTTGGAGCCGGCAAACATGGGTTTATATTCAGGCTCGACCACCTAGAAGCTGTGTAACCTTCCTGAGCCAGATCTTCCTTCTGCAAAATAAAAATGAGACCTCATTCAGTGAGGAAAGGGAGGCAGGAGAGCTCTGTGCCTGGCCAAGCCTGTTCCTGGCCACTTGTTAGAATGACTTTTGTTGGTTTGACCCTCATCTGGGTTATTTTCTTCCAAGTCTAGCCTTTCCATTATTGCCTGCAGCCAACCACCTTCTGCTTATCTGAAGCAAGAAATGCACTTCAGGCTGCCTGCCCTGACCACCCAGAGTGACCCTCTGCTTTTGCCTTTACCTCGTGGCCTTGGCTAGTTATGCTCGGGCAGGATTTGCTTTGTGTCTGCTTAGCAAATTTCGTGAGGCGTTTCCGACTTGTAGTGCTCCACAGGCAGGTCTCTCTTCAAAGCGAAGACTTTTTTTTTGTTTGGTTTGTTTACCTCCTGTTCGTTAGTCTTGCCTCCGGAGATGGCAAGTCTCAAAGAGAGCATGACATGCATAGAGATCAAAACTTGGGCAGCTTGAAACCTCGGGGGCACGCCTAGAGATTGGGCACACTGGTGGGGTTCTGATGGGACTCTAGGAAGGCGAAAAAGCAGACTCAAGCAGAAAATGGGAAAAAAACGAATGCTAAGGGGAGTCTAATAAGATGATTAATCCACATCTGCAGTTCACGCATTTTCGTCAAACTTCCAGAACAGATTTGGGAGTTGGGCCCGGAGCATCTTTTTAGGGCAAGAGAGTCACTCCTGGATTTTCTGATTCATCAGCTCTGGGGTGGAGCTCTGCCACTGACATTTCTAGCAAGTTCCTAGCAAGTTCCTAGCAAGTTCTAGCAAGTTCCTGATGCCGACCGACACTGTGGGGGCCATTGCATTTTGAGGACCACTAGGCTCGTGAGATGAGATGTCTATGAGTCAAGATGTCTCAGGACCCTGTCCAGCTCAGATCCATCAGATGTCATCTCTGAATGATTATACTAAATACTTGCCCAGGTTGAGGTATAGTTCTTGCCTATAAAGAAAGAGTTTCTAGTCGAGAGAGGAAAAATGCGTGCCAGAAAAGCAGCTAGAATCCTATGTCCTAGAAACTCCGAAACAGAGCTCGGGCTTCACTTTCTCTTTGAGGCCCTCCCTGCCCACCACGGTCAAAACTCTCTCCTTTCTGTTCTCACTGTGTCTTGGGCAATACCTCTCTTCATCTGGCCCTTGTTGGACACCATGCATGAAATCGTATGCTTCCTGTCTTTCTAGTTCACTAGGCCTTGAAATGCCTGAAGTCTATGATCTCATGATATTCATCTTAGCTGCATATACTAATTGCTCAATAAATGCTTGAGACATGAATGGCTGCATGCAGGGCCAATGAATGGTGGGGATGACAGGCTGAACCAGAAGTTACATGAGCATAAGCAATTTGTGTCCTTCCCAAAGGGGGACGCTCCTTTTATCAGGCAGCCTTTCTGGGCATCCCAATGAAACGCCTGCTGATATCTCATTATCTAGGATTGAGTCACATGGCCAAACCCTAGCTGCAAAGGATGCTGGGAAGTGTAGTCTTTCCGCCCCATCCCCACCCCCCTTGTGGAATAATGTAACGAGTTTAAAAGAGAGGAGGTTAGAGTGGATACCAGGCTGAGAACCATCTGTCCCTGCCACGTGAGGAACGGGATTCTGAAGGGTGGAGGAGACCTCAGAAAGAGGGCCCCAGGCAGGTGAACCAAGGTGGCAAACAATATCTGGCTGCCTTCAAGGCCTCTGATAGGCTGAGGAAGGCTGAGGCTCTCCGTGGGTTATTTAAAAATCAAGAAACACAAAACCCGGGTTTCAGAAATGTTCTGTTCACCTATCTAAATGTAATAAGGTAGCACTTTTAATTTGTCTCCACAGTTATAGGCTGTGTGGCATTTTGCAAAAGTTTCATCGTCCCATTTAACACGCCCTATGAATGTGAGGTCCAGCCTCTGTGTCCACACTCCTTCCCACTGTCTGTCACGACGAGCCTGCCGTGTTATATGATACCGTCCAAGCTCCCCCACCCCACCTCAGCACCTTCCACCCCCTTGCCCAGTCCTCATACTCTTTACGTGCCCAGCACCTCGCACAGTGCCTGGTAACCAGCCCATCCTTTGAGAGAGAGATTCTGAGTCAGCAGCATCTCCAGGCCTTCTCCAGAGATGCTCAAATGCCGAGGATCTGGGATTCACCCCACACGACTTTAATTCAGAGGCTCCTCGGGGTGCTCCATGGCTAGCGGATCTTTCTCCGAGAGGCCCTGTGTGGGCCTGGCCCCATGCCAGGCTGAGCAGGGCCTACCCTCCCCAGCTTCCTCTCCTACACAGAGCTTCTGGGCAGCCAGCGGTTAAGTCCATCGTGGGAAGCCATTGTGTGTGAAACACACGGGGACAGCGGGCGTGCAAAACTACTTCCCCGCCCCGCATGTGGCATAATTGTATTTTCAGGGAGGGCCGATCTATTAGCCAAGTGCGGGTCTCAACTGTGTAACTTTTATAAAGGAAACACTGAAGGCCTCTCAGGGTGAAGGATATTATAATTATGGATGATTTATGCTCTCCAGCTAATGTATACATTGCACTTTGGGAGAACGTTCTGCTTGACGTGGCCAGAAACATTAAGCAAAAAATAGTGTCGCAGCCTGGCTTAGAAATCCATCTTTTGTTTTATGTCCAATCTATCCAGTGCTAAAATATTTGGAATGATATGTCCGCATGCTGCTGTGAAGGAAATATGAACATAATAAGTGTGTTTCTGATTTCAGACCGGATTGTAATTTCCTTCTAAACTACCTCACTGAGTTTAGCATGTTTATTCCTTGGTGGAATATTTGCCGCATATTGCAGTACAAAAGAAAATAATAATAATAATAATTTCAGGGCTAGGAGGGACCTTAGTGGTTATCTAGCCTGGAGTGTTTGAACTCAAATTACAGCGCAGACTGGTAAGTGATCTGACTTTTATGATTTGGACCCCAGAAGTCAGAGAAAAGAGGAAGAGGAGGAAGAAAGAGTGGAAGTCGCCAGAATGGGAACGCAGCTGCTTTGCCACGTTGCCCCGGTTAAGAACAGGCAGACGTAGGTGTGGCATCTCCCCTCCACCTGGCACCTGGGAGACCTTCGATAAGTCACGGAATCTCTCTGGACCTCAGTGTTCATCTCAGCAAGAAGGGGATTAAGAGCCCACTCCTGATGCCGATGCGGGGCTGGGGGCAGTTTCCCGCTCCAAAAGCAATTCTCCAACACCAGCCGGGCGTCCTACAGTTCAACTCAATTCTGACACTATCTACCTGGAGGCAGCAGCACATCACACAGGTTGAGGGCTCAGTCCCGCAAGACAATGCCCCCCGCCCCCGCCACACACACACACACATTTCAGGCTCAGATACCAAGTCCAGATGTTGTCACCTGTGTTTCTGACCAACCAGCTACGGGTGGGAGGTTTCCACGACACCTGATCTTGAGTCTGATCAGTTTTTGCTAAAGTGCCTCTCAAAACTCAGGGAAACATTTGACTCATGAGCCCCCCTGCATATTGCGAAAGGATGGGATTCAGGAAGAGTGAGGTGGAGACGTAGAGGGCAAGGTGTGGGGAAAGGGCGTGGAAACTCCATGCCACCCTTCCCGAATGACCACGTGCCCACCAACCCGGAAGCTCTCTGAACCCCATTCTTTGCGTTTTTATGGAGGCTTCACGACATAGGCATGATGCTTAAATCATTGGCCATTGGATTCAACCTCCAGCCCCTCTTCCCCCCAAGAAGGTCAGTGGGGTGCGACCAAAAGTTCCAACCCTCTAATCACATTGTGGGTCCTCCAGGCAGCCAGCCCCAATCCTACCTGAGGGCTGAAAAGTGCCTCATTAGCATAGCAATAGACACCTTTGTTGCTCTCACCCACTGGGGGAATTCCAAGGGCTTTAGAAGCTCTCCACCAAAAATGGGTGTGAAGACCAAATATGTATTCCTTATTACAAATCATAATATTACTGAGATCGAGACAGCTCTCCCCTCACCTGGCTGTCAGAGCAATGAATGTGATAATATATGCAAATTATCATTGTGACAGTGGCATAGCCAAGGAGAAAACAGGCCCCAGATTTTTTGCCTGCCACAAATACATCCATTTCTACTTACAAACACTTGCTGACCCCATATTTCCTTCCTGCTTCTTTTCTGCCCACTCAAGTCTTACCCATCCTTGAAGGCTGAGTTTAGGTTCACCCCTAGACAATAATTTTGCTGGCTCCCAGACTTTTCACTTTCATGAGTCAAATGAAAAAAAATGAAAGGAATGGAGTGTGTGCCCACTGATTATTTTGAGGACCTACTTCATACTTATATATGTTCACATGGGTACAGTGTAGCGCGCTATAAATAAAAGCACAGACACTAATATAATCTATTGAAGTTAAAAGTTGAACATGTGTGGTTTCATAGAAACTCACTGCCTTACCATTGTGTCAATCATTTTGGCTTGGATGACTAAATATTTCATCAAGCCCATACTGATATCTCCCTTTGCAGAAAGCTTTATAATTCTTTTCATTTTCACTACACACACTAGTGCTAATAATAACAATAATAATAATAATAATGGCAACTATTTGTCAGTTACCTACTATGTTGATGTATTTTACATGCCTGATTTCTTTTAATAATCTTACTAATGCAATATAGCTACACAGTCCTACAGAGCAGCCACCAGCCACATGGGCTATTGAGCACAGAGAGTTGCTGTAAATGTAAACTACATACAAGATTCAAACACCTAATGTAAAAAAGAATGCAAAATGTCTATTAATATTTTTTGTTTTAGTCAAATGTTGAAATAGTTTTATTATATTGAATTTATCTGTTATATATAATATATAAATCCAATTAATTTCACCTCTTCCCTATTTAGTTTTTCTTGATGTAGCTACAAGAAAACTTAATATTGTATATGTGGCTCACATTTGTGGCTCACAGGACAGCGATGATGTGGAGTACATATTAACTCCATTTTACGGATCGAGAAATTGAGGTTTTGTTCCCCAAAGTCAGTATAAAGAGTGGACCCAGGATTCAAAGTTGGATTTGACTGACTTACTATCCAGGATGCTTTATTCAATGCATCTTTCATAGTTGGCTGTTTTTAGTAAGCACAGCACATAAAATGAATGTAAATTTCACCCCCTTCTATCTCTCGTCACATGATCAGCAAGTTAGTTTCCACTATTTTTTTTTTTTTTTTTTTGCAAGACCTCCATAAGTCTTTCAAACAACAACCCCAAGATTCTGAACTGGCTTCTTACTAATTCTAGACACCACCTCTCCATGATACAAGATGCATTCTATTCAGTCAAAGCTCCTTCATTTCACCTTGTAACCATCAGCAGGTTCCAGAAATCAGCATTCTTCCTATGATACAGCTATTGTATCATGCAATTGAAGTGTTGTTTTTGTTGTTGCTTATTTTCAACATCCCATGTTAAGGATGAGCTCAGACTCTGTTTTTGATTCGTAATTAAACAGGAATCTCAATTCCAGCCTTGGTCCCTGGTCTTTCTGCAAAGAGCCTGCCCTGGCCAAAGTTATACTGTGTTAGGGTACACACATTTGTAACAAACACACTCAATGGAGGATATCGCACCTGGCGACTAAGTCTGTCTGGTGAAATGACTACATGGGCTCGTACGTGAAATAGAATTTGTGATCATGTGTGTGGCTCTCTATCGTATAAAGACATTCAAAAATACTTTCTTCCTTGATGTGTTCTGCTTGGGAAATTCATGCTTTTCTATCCCCTCCTTCTTTACATCTGAAAGGAAGGAATGAGTTGGTAGAAATATTCTGCTCCAAAGGAAGATCAATGTTTTTTTGTTTTGTTTTGTTTTTAATATTTTTAGGCGAGGCAACCCTTGGTTGACCTCACAGATTTGCAAGGACCTTGTCAGCTTACAATCCTTTATTTTTTTTTATTTTTATTTTTTACACCTACAGCACTTGGTCTCCCTAGGTGGTCTCCCATCCAAGTACTAACCAGGCCCAACCCTGCTTAGTTTCTGAGATCAGACAGGATCAGGTTTGTTCAGGGTGGCATGGCCGTAGACTGGAAGATCAATGTTAATAATGTTCATTTTTCTAAGTGCAGCCTTATCCTGACATGAAAGTTTGGGAGCCCTAACACGGGCCCCCTCCCTGTCTTCTGCACCCAGGTGAGAGTCAAGATATTCCAGACAGAATTTGCTCTTCTCGAAGTAGGGCATGTACACTATTTGATGGATTGACTCTCTTCATCACTTCGGCGAGAAGGAACCTCAGCATCCCTTATGGAAATATTTCACAGCCTCAGAATGCTTCTTCTCCCAGCAGCAGATGGTTAACTTCCTCTCACAGCAAAATGTCCTTGGGAGGACTTTATCCTTTATCAGAAATCCTGGAAAAATACCAAGGAAGAAAGCAAGCTGGCACACACCTGCAGAGGGACCCAGGAGCCCTGGGTATCTCTCTAGGCCTTTCTTTTTCTACCTTGGTTTCTAGGTAGCCTACAGGAGACCCACTTTTGTTAAAAATGCAGATTTGGGGACTCCATCCCAGGCCTACCGAATCAGATCATCAGGGCGCGGAGCCAGGGCATCTTCATTTTTATCAGATTACCCAGGTGATCCTGGTGTCCGCTAACATGTACGAACTGTGACTGTAGGAGGACTTCATAGATGCTGGGCGAAACCATCTTACATCCAATCAAATTAATTATTAATTAAATAAATGTCTGCCTGGACCCCAATTCATAACTTTCACGCTGCAGTGCCCTCCTGAGGTCCGGAGGTGCCATTTAATGAATGAGTAACCGGGGACATAAACATGAATTACTTATTTATTTTCTCCAAGCCCTCTTCCCCTTCTCAATGAAAACGTGGCCATCGGCCGCTGAGAACCCCCACCTGATGGGAGAGATCTGTGGTCCTTCTAGAGAAAAAAAATATTGCTCCCTGCCCTCAGAACGCAGGCAGGATGAAGCAGCAGTTCTACGTTTATATTATGCTTAATAATTAATCATGGGCACAGAAATATGCATGAGCATTGACTGCAGGCATTCTCAGTCAATAAACAAGTATTTTTAGTACCACGAATGCAGACTGAGCCTTTACTTTAAGTAAAAGATGACAAAGAAAGAAGGGGAAAGCGGGGGAAGGGAGAGGGAGGAAAGCACTCTAATTGGCTATAAGGGGTCCTATTTGAAACACCAGTTTGCCATTTAATAATGACAGCTAATGTTTATTGAGCGATTCCTATTTATCATGTAGCCTACATCTATTAATTTCTTCAAATTAATTCCTCCAAACAGCCCTGTAGGGTAGTTACTATTATTAGCTGCATTTAGTAGATAAAAAAAAAATCTGAAACACAGAGAGTAATGGTAAACTCCTGAGCATCACACAGCTAATAAGTGGTAAACCTGGGATTTGAACCGTGGGATTTAATTAAGTCTAGAGCCCACTGTCTTAAACGCTTCTAATTTCTCTGCCATGAAGCCTGTTTCAAAAGAAATATTTCCAAAAACCTTTCCATAAATGACTGAAAATCCTATGGATCATTGACAGTGGGAAGTGGATAATCCATATCGATTATTGTATTAGGGTTCTTTGGAAAAACAGAACCAATAGGATATATGTAGATACATAGAAAGAGATTTATTATGAGGTACTGGCTCATGTGATTATGGAAGCCAAGAGGTCCCATGGCCTGCCATCTGCAAGCTGGAGATCCAGGAAAGCTGGTGGCTTAGTTCCACTCCAAACCCAAAGACAGACCCAAGATCGTGGATGTCCCAGGACAGGAGAAGGCAAACATCCCAGCTCAAGCAAGAGAGCAAATTCCTCTTTCTGCTGCCTTTTTATTCTATTCGGTCCCTTAAAAGATTGGGTGATGCCCACCCACATGGGTGTGGGTGCTCTTCCTTACTCAGTCTACCAACTGAAATCCTAACCTGCTCTGGAAGTGCCCTCACAGACACACCTAGAAACAATGTTTTCCCAGCTTCTGGGCATCCCTGAGCCCAATCAAATTGACCCACAAAATGAACCATCACAGTGATTAACTCATTGCATTGTAATTGGGAGTGATAATTTACATAATAGGTCAGTAAAAGATTTCCAAGAGCTTGAGAGACTTGGCTGAGATCACCCCGATATGGCTGTGATGAGATCGCCATTCTTCTGCCTGCAACCAGAGCCCTTTCTACTGTTTGTCTTGCTTCCTCTCGGCATAAACAGCTTGTTTGAGCTGATCTTGAGAAATCTGGACAAATCCTAGCAGTTCATAAAACATTAAGGACAATAGAGGCTCATGGAACGGTTTTGTAGGGTTGCCTCACAAATTGCCGCGAACTGGGTGGCTTGAAACAAGAGAAATGATTCTATCACAGGCTTGGAAGATAGAGGTACAAAATCATTGCGTCGAAATGATTGGTTCCTTCGGAAGGCTTGGAGGGGGAATGCGTCGCATGCCTCTCTCGCCGTTTCTGGTGGCTCCGGGCAGTCCTTGGCATCCCTTGGCTTGTGGCCACATCATTCCGATTCGTGCCTCCATCTTCACATGCCCTTTTCTTCTGTGTCTGTGTGTGTCCTCTCCTCTACTTACAAGGACACTAGTCATTGGATGCAGGGCCCAACCTAAATCCAGGGTGACCATATCTCAAGATCGTTAACTTCATTACATCTGCAAAGACCTTATTTCCAAATAGAATCCCATTCTCAGGTGTCAGTAGTTAAGAATAGTGAGGACCCTCTTCAACTCTCCACAGTGTCCACTGGGGAACAGACTGTGGGTTTGTTGTGAGCTCAGTACAGTGTCCCAGATGTTATACTGGTTGTGGGGAAGCCCGCAGGCTTCAGGACTTAATAGCTTCGGTTCAAGTTCCAGCACCATTCTCTATCTACATGACCTTGGGTAAGTTTCCCAGACTCCCTCCAGTACCATCTCTTCATTTGGGAAATGATAGCATTAATCTCGACTTTACTAAATGCATGCATTTTCCATCCTGTGTCGCAGATCACCACACACTCAGCAGCTTCACATATATTTATTATCTCACGGTTTATATGGGTCAGGAGTTTAGCAGTTGAACTGGATCCTCTGTTCAAGGTCTCACAAGGCTGCAGTGAAGGTATCCTGGGGACTGAGTCTCATCCGGGCGCTTGGGGTGTAGTCTGCTTCCAAGCTCACTTAGGTTGGCACAGTTCATTTCCTTGTAACTTTAAGTCTAAGGGCCCTGGCTTCTTGCCAGCTGTTGACCAGAGGCAACTTTTGACTTCTAGAGGCTGTCTTTAGCTTGTAGAGGCTGCCCATGGGTGGACAGACACATAATCACAATGTGACTTTCCATCACCTTTGCAGCATTCTATTGATTAGAAGCAAGTCCCAAGTCCCACCCACATTCAAGAGAAGGAAATTATACAAGGACGTGTACACCAGAAGTCAAATATTGAGGGTCACCTGAACTCTCTCATGAAGTAGAATATGCACAAAACTCCTAGCACAATGCCTAATGCCCAGTCAATATTAATTGCAGGTAACTGCTATTATTAACAGATAGCTGTAATTATTATCACTGCTCTGATTTCAGGGTTTCCATATATCCCCACATAAGGCTGTGTACTGCACAACCCCAGGGGGTGCTATACACATAGAGCAGGCTGTGAATAGAGACCCCAGGCTATGTGAAACTCAGTGGTTCTTCCTTTGATTGGGAGGTCTAATGCACTGGAATAGACCCCCTGAACGGCCTGATATAAACTATAACTGATTTAGAAATTAGAAAGCACTGGCTTTTGGTTCTGACTGTGGAGTGGTAATGACATATCTCGTTTAGTGCTGCCCTGTGCATGCTGGCTTTTAGAATCCCAGCCAGCCAGCACAAGGCAGTGAATGCAGACTTTTGCTCTCTGCTCCAGCAAACTGTAATGCCTCTTCCTGAACTTGAAGGCGGTTGCCAATCTTTTTGCTTGTTTTCCTTGCAGTGTTTTTCCACAATTAGCATCCTTTATTTTCCTATGTTTGTGTTTGGATTCCCAGCAAAGAGCTGGCTTCTTTTTTCAAGGGATAAATGAACCTATGATTCTTTGACTTGCTGGCATTGTATATGAATTCTATAGCCACGCTAGACCAGGTGAATGTTGGGTGAATTTAGGCCACATTTTAATGTCATAGCATCCACCGATCCAAAAATTTGAAAGCCTTCTGAGAAAGTAGAAACATCTTCTGCAATTGCCTCATTGTACGGTGACTAGGTAATAAATTAGAAAGCCAGCATTTATCTCAAGAGGGATTAGATTATAATGATGCTGCAAAACAGCACTCTTGTTAAGTTTCCCGTTTCCAGGTGTACCTCTGCGTCATTAAATCAGGGGGCATATATATCTGTATTTCCTTCTGGTTATTGTTGGTGATGGCTAACAAGAACATAGCCAAGTCATTTAATTTAAGGAGAGTTTAATAAACGAATGGCTAATAAAGCTATAGATGGGGGTATATGGAGATCGGAAGCAGTACAGTATCCTGGGCTATTAAAACAGGAAGTGTAATCATCCCTGAGCCTGAAGGGCATGAGAGAGAATGAACAGAAGAGATAGGAATGCAGCTGGCCCAAGGTGAGCTTTGGAATATATATGCTCTGGCCTCCTCCTTCTCCTTCTCTGCATTCAGTTGTCTGTGCTCTCCATTGGCTCAAACTAACAGGCTGCTGGAAGGGGCTGCATCCTGTTGATGAGGTCTGCTGGTCATCCTCCCTAGTAGGGAGCAGTCTGCAGAAAGATGTAGGGTGGATCTGCAGTGGTGCCTGGACAGTGACAGCACACCCTCAGTCCATCACCCCTCACTGACCCCTTCCAGTTTTTAAAAGAGTAGGAGGCCAAGGACGTGGTCCATATCAAGACATCAAAGCCAAATCGCTGAGCATCCCACTTTGGATTCAGATAAAGGTCCTGCCACCTATTAGCTATGTGGCTTTAGGCAAGTGATTTAACCTCTTTGAGCCTTCACTTCTTCCTCTACAAAAGATAGAACACAAGTACTTACCTCTTGGCCTTAATATGGTAAATATATCCACCTCCACCCCCTTCCTCGGATTATTTTTCTCTATAGCACTTATCATCTAATATACTCTATATTTACTGATTTATTTATTGTCTCGATGCCTTCACTCTACAACTAGAATGTAAGTTTCATGAAGGCAGGGATTTGGGTGTATTTTATTCACTAACAAATCCTCAGCGGAAAGTTGTTGCTGGCATAGAGTTGGTGATCAATAAATATTTGGGGTATCAATCAATGAGATCACAAAGGGCTTGGTACAAGGCTTAGACTGTATTAAGGACTTATATTTGATCAAGTATTTGATAGTAAATATATCTAAGTTTATTTTAAACATACAAATGCAGACAGACAAGTATAGAATGGGAAATCTTCTTTAGGTAAGCTCGTTAATTTGGAAATGTGAGTGAAATAAGCCTGGTGAAATGATCTGGGGTGAGTTCCTCATGATGTTATATGATATAAAAAAAACTCTGTTTCTCTAAGTAATTTTGTTTGTCATTCATTTTGATTGATTGATCGATTCATTCATTCATCTTTGCATAAATAACCTAAAGAAGGCCTTAAATCTATAGTCTTGGAGGTCAGATTTCTCCACTTTGCCTATAAACCGAAACTGAAATGATTAATCAAATGCACAATTTCCAGTGACTCAGTATATTGAGATTTGCTGCAGGGGACCCCACAGGCAGAGGATTTCTGTTGGGTCCTGGAGGGGTTCAGAACAGGCCTCCCCAAGATATCCTACTTTGACATGTAGATTATTTTGAACTGAAGGCAATCCAGACCCTGCAGGCCCACAAGAAACTTTTACTTCTCCCTTAAAGAATTTTAATTAGGGGCCTTGCCCATAATAAGAGTTAATACCAGGTATAAATAACATTTTATGACCTATCTATAGGGCAGGAGGAACTTCTTATTACTAAACATCTGCTCTTCTTATTGTCTTGCAATGACCTTCCTTCCCTCCGAAGCCCCAGGCTCCTTCCCTCGTCCTTAGCTCAGAATGTCTTACGTACCTCATTTTAACTTGTCTCTGAACCTCTCAGGTATGTGGTTTCCATACCTCTGTATGTAATTAAATTGGTTATTTCCTCTTATTAATCTCTCATGTCGATTTAATTATTAGACTAGCCAGAGGAACCTGGAAGGGTAAATGAATATTTCTTCCTCCCCCACAGTCATCGCGATGAGGCCGGTGTCAGTATTTCCCCTTCTCTGTGGTCAAATGTAGATTTTAGGTGTAGCAGGGGTTTTAATGAACTTAAGGACATTTGCAGTGGCCTGAGAGGCTGTGGGCCTTGGAAACCTTTTGGAAACTAGCGAGGAGGACTCCTTCTGGCTTTTGAAAGGTAATGCACATCACGTGCACGTACATTGTTCTCTCTCAGGGATCCAGGAGCTCCCTTTGTCTTGAAGGTGTATAAGACACAGATTTGTCGTCTGAAGGAACATCTGTGCATATTTAAGGTAGAGATGCCACTCTGCTCCTCTTTTCTTGAAGAACTGGTAAAAGAGAATACACATCTTACGGACTGGATGTTGAAATGCTTCTGCTGGGTCCCTTGAGTTCTTAAAAGTAGCATTTCAATCTGGAGCTCTCCATCCCATGCCGATACAAAAAAAATAAACAGATAAATAAATAAATACCCCCGTGGCTCTTTTTTTTATTTCTATTTTTCATTTAGACTTCGAGCATCCTCCTTGCAGGTATTCCCGCAGGACATGCTAATCCGTGCTTTTTGTCATTCCTGGAATGTGATTGTTCCTTCTTCGCTCCCTCAAGCCCCTGGCAGGATATTAGCCAGCTTTTCCAGGAGCTGCTCATCCACCACCCTGTTGCTATTAACCCTTAATACCTAATTCCAGGAACCCTTTCCTCTTCCTTCGCCAGTGGGTCTCAAACTTGAGTTTGCGTCTGCATCTCCGGGAAGGCTTGATGGGCCCCACCCTCAGAATGTCTGAGTCCCTAGGTCTGGATGGAGCTCAAGAATTTGCATTTCTAACAAGTTCTCAAGCTGTACTGAGGCTGCTCGTCCACCTTGCCCTAGAGGAAGCAAATTCTTTATAACGGCGTCATGTTAACAGACTGACCTCTTGCAAAGATTATTTCTTCTTTTCCTTTCTTTCCATGTGGATCAGAGCCAGTGCAGAGATTTCTTTCTTTGCTTCCCTTCTTCTTTATTCACTGCTGTGTCTTCACTGCCCAGAACAATGCCTGACGTACAGCAGCGACTTAATAAACATCTGTTACATGTTGAATAACCACAGTGATGCCTGGGTTCCCTGCACCTGGCAAGAAAGTTTTAGGGCCAGTAGACACGTACAGCAGCGACTTAATAAACATCTGTTACATGTCGAATAACCACAGTGATGCCGTCATCATACCTGGGTTCCCTGCACCTGGCAGGAAAGTTTTAGGGCCAGTAGACGACTCATTCACCGTTGTAACTCGGAGTCCTCATAAGGCCTGGGACCTGGAAGTCTCCTGGTGAATGTTCTGTTGAACTGAGCCGATTTGGAGACCCAGAATCCTAATTCTAAAGGAAATAGAACTACGTGGATCACACAACAGGTTATTTCAGTGTGCACAATAATAATCTAATACTACTACTAATAGTGACAGCAGTTGCAATTTCCTACAATGACCCCCTGAGCTGCTGCTTTGCTGGTGCATCTCTTCACCGTCACCCCAAACTCTCTAGATTTATGATTTCCCCAGGTGCGGCTGAACCCCCAGCTGGTTGGGAGCTGCCGAGTACTCTGTCGTTTCCAAGGCCTTCAGCAGGTGGCATAATTCTTATGAGCGTGTATGATGAGGGTTCTCAGCGTTGGCCGCACGCTGGCATCACACAGGGAGTGTTAGGAAAGACCAGTGCCTGGGCATTGCCCCCAGAGATCTGGATTTAATTGGTCTGCGGATCCCTGGACACCAGGACTTTTAAAAGCTCACAGCCAAGTTTATGAACCATTGGATAAAGGGTGGAGGGGGTCTGGAGGAAGAGGGAGGGAAGAGGAAGAGAGGGTATCAATGGCTGGAGCCAGCAAGTGAAGATTGCTGCAGGTTCTGCCATCCCAAAATACGTCTCTTTGGCATAAGAATTATTTTGAGTTAAAGACAAATAAAACCCCAACAGATTCAGGAAAAGCTCTTGATTTGCCCCTCAGCTGCCTCAGTTTACATTGGAAACTGGTCTGGAGCAGGAAGAGCGCTATTAACTTGAGATACCTTGTTATCTAAGAAATGTATCTGCATAACAAGGCAGCCTTGGCTTTTCCAAACATCTCCTCTGCCTTCCTGTGAATGGTATTCCTCCCCTTGAATCCCCAGACCCCTTCCCCATTCTTAGGCTTAGATGGTGTGTAAGCCTCAATTGCCTGACCACCTTTGAATTTTTATATTTTTATGGAGCTCCTGTATGTACAAAATTTGTGGGGTTTTTTTTCCCCCTGTTACTCTGTCTTAAGTCAACTTGGTTATTAGATCAGCCACAAAATCAAGAAGGGGAGAAGGAAAATATTTCTGCCCCATCACAGGATAATGGAAGGTGAGCTGTCAGCACAGAATTCAGGACAGCTTGAGGAAAGAAACTCGAACTCAGAAACAAGCCTACTTCAATGTGTTAATTATGCACTGCCTTGTCTTCTCTAATCCTTCTATTCTTGGCTGAAGACACTCCTTAGGATCAGCCGTGTATTAGACAGTTACTATGTAGCCTCCAAGATCTCTAGCGGCATTGCATTTATGTGTGATTCTTCAAAAAGTAGCCCTCAGATAGATCATTGAAGAACCGTGAGGTCGGAGTGGGAAGTGAAAAGCTGCAAAGTCCAGAAGAGTCGTATGTGTGTCTATGTTCTATCATTTAAAATGGATTGCTTTTCTTCTTTCCCCCAAATGAACACACACACACAACAACAACAACAAACAACAACGACCAACCAAAAAATCAGCCACTTACCACCACCACCACCATCACCACTATTATCACGACAGAAACAGCCATGCCGCCCCGTGTAGCATTCATTGTCAGATAGCTAGGTCTCAGGTCCCCAAAGCAGATGTCATCTCCTGTCACTGGGAAGTGAAGACGTTTACAGCGCAGCAGACCTGTACGCATGCTTGAGTTCCAGACGACAGAGAGTTAGGGAGAAGCCAGGGAAGTGGCCTGCTTCCCCCAGGCCAGTGTCTTATTCACAAGCGCACACTGCGACTCTTCAGGACTTTATTAAACACATCTTTTCTCCTGACACATTACATGCTTGAAAGGCACACGTGTTCGCGCAACTGCTTGGCTCCTGGACGCCTGTCCTTCACTGTGGAGAGGAGAAAGGAGCACTGAGGGTCAGTCAAATGAGGGATAGGAAGCTGGGAAAAATACCCCTTGGTAACTTGAAAAGGGATCTAGCTCATATTTTTAATTTGTAATACGGATGTAGAGGGGGTCAGAGTCCCAAGGCAAGTAAGTCACAGCTGTCAAGATGACAATCCACAAGCCGCATTGACACCCCCACCAGGTCAACAGCAGCCCTGTGGTACAGATCACGCTTTTCTGTATTCTAAGCAGTTTTTGACACAGCGTTTTGCTTTATTGCAAACCACAATGTTTTCAGAAGGCTTAAAAATCCAGTTATAACTATAGCTGTGAGGGAAAAGGTCTGCATGGTGCCGGGGAAATTTAATTTTTAGCTTAAAAAAAGTACCACCAAATTCAATTTTTCTCACATTTAGGGATTCTTCGAGTTATATTCAGCTTGCATAACTAGTATATTAGAGAATGTGTTACTACAGGGTTATTTTTTAAACACATTTATTATTTATGAAATGCAGAGGAAAATAGTTAGAAATGATTGTTTCATGGAATATCCTGTAGCTTTTTTTTATTGTATTCCAAGAAGTTGCTCATGCTGTTTTAATTCAAACATTAAAAGTTAAATCTCTTTTCATCCTGACCTACATTTTTAAAATGCTACTTTAGCCCTTATTCCGGGGAGCAGAAAATGCAGTGGAGGAAAATGCCCACTGAGCGTTTCTCACCCCGTGGTTTGTAGGTAATGGAGCTGATTCTTGCCAACCTGTCCGGGAAGGTACAGGGAGAAAAAAAGAGTGAGATCTTTCTCCTGTTCTAGCAGCATCTTGCACAGGGTTTTTTCTTCCAAAACAAATTTCCCCCGGGCTAGTTATGCTGGTTACCTGCCTGCTCTTAAATGACAAGAGGCTCCTCGTTTGCCTCTCACTCCGTGCTAGGGGGTAAAGAGGAGAAAAGAGATAGTGTCACATATCTGACAAGGGATTAATGTCCCTTATATTATATAGAGAACTCCTAGAACTCACAACAGCAAGACAAACAACCTGAATCAAAAATCAGCAAAGGATTCGAATAGACATTTCTCCAAAGAAGATATGCAAATAGCCAATATGCATGTGAAAACATGCTCAGTGTCACTAATCATTAGGGAAAAGAAAATAGAAAACACAATGAGATGCCACTTAATACACACTAGGATGGCTATTATGAAACCAAACAAACTGAAAATAAGTGTTGGCAAAGATGTGGAGAAATTGTAATGTTTGTGCCCTGCTGGTGGGAATGTGAACAGTACGATGTTTCCTCAAATAAATAAAATAAATAAAATAAAATAAAATTTACTGTATGATCCCTCAATTCCACTTCTGGGTATAGACCCAAAAGAATTGAAAGCAGGATCTCAAAGAGGTCCCATGTGCATAGCAGAATTATTCGCAATAGCTAAACGGTTGAACCAACCCGGGTGTCCATCAGTGTAAGAGCAAATATGTTATATTCATACAATGGAATATTATTCCGCTTTACAAAAGAAGGAAATTCTGACACATCTTCCAATAGAGGTTGAACCAGGAAGACATTATGTTAAGGGAAGTAAGACAGTCACAAAAAGACAAATACTGTAAAATTCATTTTCTTAGAGGCATCTAAAATAGTCAGATTTGTAGGGATAGAAAGTAGAACGGTAACTGTCAGGGACCAGGAGAAATAAGAGTGGGAGTTGCTGTTTCATGGGTTTACTGGGTGTAGAGTTTGAGTTTTGCCACATGAAAATGTTCTGGGATGGATAATGGAAATGATTGCACAATGCGAATGTGCTTTACGCCATAGAGCTGTACACTTAAAACTGGAGAAAATGGTCAATTTTACATTATGTCTGTGTTATACAATTCAAAAAATACAGTTACGAAAAGAGAGAGAGATTTGCAGACATTGAGAAATGCTGGGTCTCATCACCTTGGTACCCAGTAAAACTGTTAAAGATGCCAGGTGCCCGAATGCTCAGGCAGCCTGCAGAGAAGCCACGTGAGAGGAACTGAGGCTTCCTGCCAACGGCGCCACTAACGTGCCCATCATGGGAAAAAGATCCAGGCTCAACCAAACCTCTAGACAATTCCAGCCCCACATCCCACCCCCTTGTCTTTAAATCTCCCACTTGAGCCCCCTGACATGGTGAAGCAAAAAGACTGTATGTCTCTGCTGTGTTCTGTCTGAGTTCCTGACACATAGACACTGTGAGATAATATATTACTGTTGTATTAAGCCACTAATTTTGGAGTAATTTGTCTCATAGCAGTAGATAACTCATTATACATTCAGTCAATATTTGTAATCAATATAATCATCTGCCATCTCTGGAATATTTGGAAATGAATACCTTATCATTAACACATGAGGGCACGTGCGCACACGCACACGCGCGCACATACAGACACACACACACGCACGCACACTTTGTTGACATCTTATTCCTGAATTTCACCTGTTTTATTCAAAGGTGATTAGCAGTTCTGAGAATCAAAGTGGCAGCTAAGTGAGACAGCCACCTTGTTTTATTAAGAAGGATGGAAAATGCCTCATAGGAGAGTTTGGATGGGTTGGCAAGTGGAGAACAGGCTTGTCTCCCAGGCCCGCCCCTGCGGGATTCTCTGGGCCAGGGTATCTCCGGTCTAAATCCTGGACGGGAGGGATGTATCCCCTACATCAGCTGCTAATGTAACCCTTGGGTCTGTGTGACTGGGGACCAATCTGCGCTGATGTGTAAATATATTTGCTCTCCTTACACTCAGGCACTGATTGCATATCTGGGGTTTAATGAGCTAAGTTTGAATAAAGGCAAGAGGGTGTCTTCTCAATGCACAAGGGTGTTCTGCCTACATCAGGCTGACTTCCGGCGTTTCCTTAGATCTGAGGCTTGCTTTCTGCTCTAGGGGTTCAGCTCTCATGCACTTGATGGATGCTGGCCTTAATTTGGTGTGTTGCAGTCACTAGGAGCTGCGGAAGGATATTACCTTAAGGATAGTCTTTTGAATATTAAATTGGAATAAATTAAGGCATGCTGCATGTTAAGCCTAAATCAGAATTGAGTAATTGCCTTCCGTTTTATGCCGCGAAGTTTGTTGAAAATGCAAGATATTTGTTTTAATTACCAAGTTGTTGAACTGACTCCCAATGAAAGCATATACGGACACAAATAAACAAAAAACTTTTTTGTGACTTTGTGAGATTTAAGTAACACCTAATTGGATGCAATTTATTAGTATTCCTCCTGTTGTTTTAACCTTCTTCCTTCATCCAACAGTGACTAATTAACTCCCTACTATGTGTCCAGCAATGTAAAATGATCCGGAGATGATATTAAGAATTACATTTTTTTATGCTTGTTTCCTGGATACTCTAGTCTAAGCATTTGGTAGGCATATAAAATATACCTAGTAGCACTATAAAACAAGGATGACTGACTTCCATTTTATAGATTTAGAAACTAGGTTTCAGAAAGGATAACATCAAATTGATAATAATAATAAAAACCCTCACAGCTAGAGGTAGGATATGAATCTGGCAAACCCTAAATTCTTAATTCCATGCTGTATTGATAATGCAAAGCTGATAAAAAAAAAATGTTGTTTCTTTAAAGCATATAATGCCCAGAAAAGATGGCATTTGGAGTTCATTTTAATCTGGTCTCTGGAATTTTCAAGACCCATCAGCCAATAATGTTACCTTTTCAGTGTTATCTCAAATGATGATATTTTCCTAACCTGGAAAATTTTTATTCTGGAAAATTCTAAATGTATCCATAAAAAATTAGAGAAACTAGTAAAATGAATAGCCACTTACTCATCACCCAGATTCAGCAATTACCAACAAATGACCAATTTTATTTCTTTTTTTACCCCCATTCATGACCCACCCTCACAGCCACCACACATACCAAGCAATTTTTTTGAAACAAATCATTTTTTTGGTTGGTCATTTATTGTGTATTTCTAAAAGATAAGAACTTTAATGTGGCAATTTCTTGATGAAGAATCTGGCCAACCAATTCAGCTAGTAAAAGCTGTAAAAAGTACATTGGATTTCCTATAGTATAGTAAAATGAGCTTTACTATTTTGAGTTTTGGAGGTGTTGACCATTCAACTGTTTGTGAAAATAGGAGCTGGTTAATAATGATTTTGAGATCCCTGGGTTTCTGCTTCCTTATTTGCATAAAGAAACTGTGCTCAGACACTTTGAAAAAGTTATCTATTTATGGATATCTTGAACTACTCGAGTTTATGGTTTTAAAATATGTGGATTTATTTCCCTAGTATAGAATATAATCTGCCATTACTCAGATTGGCCATTGTCCTATAAATCTCAGGTCGGTTGCAAATATCTGTATTAATTACATCTGCAGGGAAATATATCTGGTGAGAAATCCAGCATGAAAATGCTAAGTGTGCCTATACTCATATTGTGGCAGGAAATGAGTTTGTTTAAGATTGTTTTGGGATTGTTCTTTGCAGATATTTACCTAGTCTTAAGATGATTGAGTTTGTTCCCAGCTCTGAAGTATCAGATTGTAAATAATCCTAAATGCAGGCTGTCTTTCCATGGAGCTACACTATGCCAAGTAGTGTGCTGAGTAAGAGGTAGCTGTGGCCTTTGCTTCTTTAGATATTATTGGCACTTGGACTTGTCATATTTGCCTCCTTATAAATTCATTTCACAGGCTATGATAGACCCATTAGGGCCGTACAATAAACTCCTCTTAACATCTTTGAACCCTTTGAAGATTGAAACTTCCACAGAAAATGTAAACTCTCTCTATTGCTCTTAAAATTAAAGCAGGTTGGGTGGACATTGCTTTCATAATTCTAGACACGAGACAGTAAACAGAGTTTTGGGTTAATAACTTGAGAATCTCTATTGTTTCAATATTTTTTTTTACCAACTCTACGGACAATGTTATCTCTTTGAGCTTCAGTTTTTCATCATTGTGAAGCTGGAATAATGGTACATGTCCTGTCTCCCTCTCTGGGTCATCTTGAGCATCACAGGTAGGGTCTGCAAAATGGACCCCTGAATGCTTTTCCACATCCATAGCAGATATCACTAAAAGATTATTTCACCTTGTTATTGAGCCTGAATGTAGCTTTAATAATTGGATAGCCTTCTCTCCTCACCGCTTCCAGCAGTCACCACCAATCGATTAGAAATAGACTTCAGGCTGGATCGAATTTGTCATCCCTCCATGGAAATGAATGCTGTGCATATAAGGGCTTTCTTTGAAAACATTTCCCAAACACTACACCAGTCTAAATCATTGCTGTCATTATCATTATTATTTTATTTTCATTAACATTATTATTTTTTAAATTTTCATTATCATTATTTTTTTATTTTATTTTTTGGCATTTTTAAAATTTTTAAATTATAGTTGGCATACGGTACTATAATAGTTTCCAGTGTACAACATAGTGATTAGACATTTATATAACTTACAAAGTGATCATCCCGATAAATCTAGTACCCATCTGATGTCATACATTGTTATTACAGTATTATTGACTATATTACTTATGCTGTGCATTATATCCCCATAACTATTTTGTAACTACCAATTTGTACTTCTTAATTCCTTCCCCTTTTTCAGCTGCTCCACCCAATCCCCTTCCCATCTGGCAACCATCAAAATATTCTCTGTATCTATGAGTTTGTTTCTGTTTTGTTTGTTTATTTTGTTCTGTAGATTCCACATGGAAGTGAAATCATATGACATTTGTCTTTCTCTGTCTGACTTACTCCACTTAGCACAATACCCTCTAGGTTCATCTATGTCGCTGCAGCTATCAGCTGCTCCACCCAATCCCCTTCCCATCTGGCAACCATCAAAATATTCTCTGTATCTATGAGTTTGTTTCTGTTTTGTTTGTTTATTTTGTTCTGTAGATTCCACATGGAAGTGAAATCATATGACATTTGTCTTTCTCTGTCTGACTCACTCCACTCAGCACAATACCCTCTAGGTTCATCTATGTCCCTGCAGATAGCAAGATTTTATTCTTTTTTATGGCTGAGTAATATTCCATTGTATATACGTACTACCTCTTCTTTATCCATTCACCCACTGATAGACACCCAGGTAGCCTCCATATCTTGACTATTGTAAATAATGCTACAATGAACATATGTATTTACATGTCTCTTTGAAGTAATGTTTTGAGTTTCTTTGGATAAATGCCCCAAAACGGTATAACTGGGTTCTTCTTTGTCTCTTGTTATAGTTTGTTTTAAAGTTTACTTTACCTGGCATAAGTATTGCTACCCCAGCTTTTTGTTTGTTTGTTTCCATTTTCATGAAACATCTTTTTCCATTCTTTCCTTTCTCTATGTGTGTCTTTTGATCTGAAGTGAGTCTCATGTAGGCAACATATATGTAAAGGTCTTGTTCTATTATCCATTCACCCACCCTATTTTGATTGGAACATTTCATCCATTTACATTTAAAGTAATTGTTGATAGATATATGGTTATTGCCATTTTATTGTTCACATTATTCATCTTTCTTTTTCTTTTTTCTTCTTCTTCTTAAAGAAGTTCCTCCAACATTTCCTGTAATATTGGCTTGGCAATGATGAACTCCTTTAGCTTTTTCTTGTCTGGGAAGCTCTTCATCTCTCCTTCGATTCTAAATGAGAGCTTTGCTGGGTACAGTAATCTTGGCTGTAGGTCTTTGCTTTTCATCACTTTGAATATTTCACACCATGATTTCTGTTTCACGTAAAAAAATGAGGATTAAAATATAACCAGCCATGAAGTCAAAAGATATTTCCACTTGTCTAACTGAACTGTCCTTAGTGTCACAATCATTTTACTTATTCATTTAATTTTTTTATTTATTTAATTTATTTTTTAGATGAGGCCACCCTCGGTTGACCTCACAGATTGCAAGGACCTTGTCAGCTTACAATCTCTTATTTTTTATTTTTTGTGTCTATGACACCTGGTCTTCCTAGGTGGTCTCCCATCCAAGTACTAACCAGGCTTGACCCTGCTTAGCTTCTGAGATCAGATGGGATCGGGCTTGTTCAGAGTAGGATGGCCATGAACTAACCTTTGGCATTTTAATTATGTGTCTTGGTGTGAGCTTCTTTGGGTCCATCTTGTTTGGGACTCTCTGTGCTTCCTGGGCTTGTGTTTTTATTTCTTTGGCCAGAGTAGGGAAGTTTTTCATCATTTCTTCCAATAGGTTCTCATTTCCTTTCATTCTCCTTTTAGTACCCCAATGATGCGAATGTTGTTATGCTTGACGTTGTCCCAGAGGCCCCTTAAACTACCCTCATTTTTTTTATTCTTTTTTCTTGTTGCTGTTTTTATTAGGTGTTTTCTCTTCCTTTATCTTCTAAACAGCTGATTCCATCCTCTGCTTCATCAAATCTCTTGATTCCCTTAAATGTATTCTTCATTTCAGTTATCGTAGTCTTCATTTCTGCAGTTAGTTATTGTATACTGCACTTCAGTTATTGTATTCTTTATTTCTTTTTATGTTTTTTATCTCTATTTTTATGTTTTCTAGCTAATTGTTAAAGTTCCCACTGAGTTCATCTACTCTTCCCCTAAGGTCATTGAGCATTTTTACAACCAGTGTTTTGAACTCTACATCCGTCTCCTCATTTTGGCTCCCTCCCTGTGTCTATTTCTCCATATTAGGTATTTCTATGTATTCTATATATCTATGTAATTTTATGTATTTGGCTCTCTCCCTGTGTCTACTTCTATTTCTATGGTATGTCCCCTGGTCTTGGTAGAGTGGTCTTATGTAGTAAATGTCTTGTGGGGACCAATGGTGCAATCTCCCTGGTCACCTGAGCCAGGTGCTCCAGGTATGTCCCTTGTGTGGGTTGTGTGTGCCCTCCTGTTGTAGTTGAGCCTTGGTTGCTGTTTGCACATCAGTGGGAAGGACTGACCCTTGGGCTGATTGGTTGTGAAGACTGGCCAGTGATTACAGTGGAGGAGCTGTTGTGCAGGGGCTGACCCTATGAGGCAGGATTCGCTTTAGCAGGGCTCTAGTGCCTGCCCTTTGGGTGCATCATCCTTGGATATGGCCTCTGTTGGTGCTCCTCTTTAGTCCAAAGGTGGCCACTGGGTGTGCAGGCTGAGGCCTGCCAGGGGGGGGTCCTCCTGCAGGCCAAGTTCAGCTGCAGCCTACCTCCTGCCTGGGGCCACCTTTCATGCCACCGAGCAATCTGCAGATGGCCACCACCCTTGAATACACCTTTAAAGGCCAAGCCGCAAACCAAGGCTGGCTGCCGCTAGTGCCGGGCATGGGGCTGCTCCACAAGAGGTACGGAGCACTCGGAGGCCAGATGCTGTTAGTTAGGTTTTGAGAACTTTTGAGAGATTTTAGGAAAGTCTGCATCATGAGCCAAGACAGGCATTTGTATGGAAAAGCCACTAGAGGGAGCCTGAGTGGGGCCGCGCTTTTGGGGGGCGGGGTCTCAGGGAATCAGGTGGGCGGAGCGAAGGCGGTCAGTCAGGTTGATGGAGAGTCAGATATGGCGCCCGCCTGGGTCTGCAAGCAGGTGAGGGAGGGCTCAACAAAGGAACAAAGGATTCTGGGAGCACTTCTGTCTCGGAGAAAGCCCTCCTTCCAGACCTCGCTCTGAAGCCAGATAACTCAGTTCCTCCCCGTGTGTTCCTGGCTTCTCCGGAGCTGCTTCCCGAGCACCGAAGCTCAGAGCGAGCGAATCCGTCAGCGGTAAGTCCGTGCGCGGGCCCCTTAAGAGGAATGTCGGTGACTACCTCAGCCCTTCATCTCACTCAGCCAACTTCGCTTATTTTCAGAGCTAGGAGTTATGGGGACTTCTCGTCCTAGTACTGGAACCCTGGGCTTGGGTGCCCGGTGTGGGCCCCTCACTCCTCCGGGAGGAATTTCGCAGCCGAGATATCCTTCCTGTTCTCAACTGCCACACGTGTGTGTGGGACCAGCCTGTCCTATGTCTCTACTCCTCTTGCCAGTCTGAAGGTGGCCTCTTCTTCGTGTCCCCAGTTGTAAAACTTCTGTTGAGTTATTCTTCAGGGAGCTCCCAATGATGGCTGTTCTGTAGTGTATTTGTAATTTTGATGTGGTTGTGAGAGGAGGCCAGCACAGCATTTACCTACCCCGCCATTTTGAAAGTCACTCATCATTATTTTTTATCAGGACTTCACTACATACATTGATAAGTTTAAGGACACACACTTTCACCCAGGGAATATCCAAAGACCCTCTCCTTCCTGATTCCTGACCTTCTGAGATCAGAAGAGATCGAGAGTGTTCAGGGTGGCATAGCCTTAGTTCCTGACCTTAAGTTTACCTTTTCAGGTTGTTTTGGAGTATTCTGTCTTCCCCTGAGCTCTATATGGTGAACATTCAGCTCACTCCCTTGTTTTGTTCAATTTGTGTGTACATATCCTGCAGGACGAGGAGGGACAGGGTAATACACAAACTATAGGAAGAAAACATGGTTCTCTCCTTTTCTGCAGTGGCAAACACCTAAATTAAAGCCACTACTGATTCCTGCTTAATTTTTTAGCCTTTCCATTCTTTGATATTCTCATAAGTAAAATGGAAATGATATTGGCTCCAGATCATAGTGCTGTCATGAAGTTTAAATGAATAATACACTTAGAGCATTACCCATACTATAGTAAAGAGTCAAAAAACATACCGATTACTACTGTTACTATTGTCATTTTTTGCTCTTTTCATCATCATTGTTATCGTTAGTGGCACCTAAAATTTTTCAGCCACCTCCTGTGATATGGGGTTATACTGTAAGGATTAAATGAGGTAAATGCCCAACATTCTAGCATTATCAGACACTCAGTGTCGTTTTGTTTCCTTTCCAGTTTCCCCTGGTTATGTTCTAGTTTTTGGCGAGGTTGTTTACGTGGGAATATCAGTTGGGTGTTTTAGAGGTGTCCTAGATTGGACGACAGGAAATGGGGAATGAGATTTTGTCGTGGAATGTGCTCTTAACACCAGTGCAGTGACTTTACTTGGAGATCTACCTTGACATGTGGTGAACTCTGGAAGATTAGCGCTAGAATGGATTTTGTCCTTTTCCTGTAATCCTAATGCTAAAGAAAGCGTGGTCCAGAAAAATTTACCAACCTGCCTAGGTCACACCATTAGTTAATGGCATAGCTGAAATGAGACCCCAGGCCTCTTTACCTCTGGCATGCTCTTTTCATGGGAGAGAAATACATTTGAATTATTAAGCTTTGAAATTTGATGTATAAAAACCATAGCTTTTCCTTCACTTCTCGAACAAATATCCCAATCTTGAATGTAACATGAATCATTATTTTGGGCCATTTTTTTTTGAAATGACAACTAAATAAATTACCTAGAATCACAAATAATGTAAAATTTGGTCCAGAGTTTTACGTATATATGATAGATGTTTACCATCTATATTATAAAACTCTATCTTGAGGTTAATGAATTTGCTCTGTTCTGCATGGAATTTAAACCAAGTTTCAGACTTTTTCATTAAGAGGATTTCATGTAGATGGTGGAAGATAAACGTCAAGGCTCCTGGTAATTTACTGTCTATTACTGAATTCTGCTTCATAAATATATTATTTAATCAAAACTCCTGCTTAAATGAGACAGTAAAAATGGCATGCATAATATTTAAAGTTTGCATAATTTATACCATACATAGCATTTTTTTTTAAGGTGAAGGAAGGGAAGGAGCTGGAGCATGGGTCCCAGTCGCTGCCCCTTTGGCAAGGGGCCTCTTTGAGCTGCCGTGATCAAGCTGAAATTTTTGAGATTTTTCAAAGTGAAGACTCAACCATGATGCCCATTTCCCCTCAGTCAATTCCTGGAACTTAACGATTCAAGACCAGATAAAGCTCCTCTAAGCTCCGCTGTGTCCACACAGCAAAAACTGATGAGCAGGTGATGATAACGATGATTCAGGTAAATATTGATGAGGGGAAGAATAATTCTTTGAACTTTTAATGAAATTCCCCTAAATCAAATCTATTCTTTTGGAGAGAACCCAAAAATTGGATATTCAGGGACCTTGTGAGTATATGTGTGTGCGTATGTGTGTATGTATGTATTTAAATCAATAATCAAATTCTCTTTGAAATATCATTATATGCATTCTTCCTGTCCTCTTTTTTTCCTGTCTTTTGGAGGATGTCTGTGGCATCTGTGTGATCAGTGGGCCTGTCATTATTTGAGGGAGCATGATATAATAAGAAGCTCCTAGTTTATGGAGCCAGACAGAGCTGGGTTCAAATGACATTTATCTATCTATCATCTATTTATTTAAATTTGTGTGGCTTCCAACAAGAAACTCAGCTATGTGGAACCTCAGTTTTCTCACTTGTAGAATTAGGAAGCTCCTGATTTTAAGTGTGTATGAAAACACTCTAACATATAGTAGAAGCATGATGCACCTTTGGTCCTTCTCTCCCTTGCCAGTAAGGAATTGTGCTGATGAATTTCATGAAGTTTCTTGCCTCTGCCCCCCAGCAGATTTGAAATTTTGGTAAGAACTCCCGTACCTGCTCAATGATCCCCCTGCCTGACCCTCCATACCTGTCAGGAGTTGAATGATTTTGTCTATAAAGTGAATCTATTATAGAGGTAGAGCTGATGGTAAGGAAGGATGATGGATGGATATAGAACAATGAGTTGGGTCTGGTAGATATGAGAAAAGTGGTATCTGTACTAGAAAGTAAAAGGCTGATGAACACATACTCACTATAGAGAAGTGGGGTCTAACAGATCAGGTTGAGCTTTAATTATGCCGACAACATCTCCATCTCCAGGCTATTTGGTGATCAAGATATAGTGGACATGTAAGGGTAGGGGAAGATGCTATGGCAGAGCTGAAGGCCAGATGGAATGAAGAGAAGTTTGGGATATTATCCAATTTTTATGCCAGGCTGAGATTGGGGAGTCCCTGGGGATAGCGACTAATTAGGGACCATCTTGAGGGACAAAGACTTTCTAGAGGAAACAAAATCTTAAAATGGTTATTACATATTGTCTCCAAGTCACTATCAGGGAAGACAGCTGCCTGTGAATGGGTTTTGAGGACAGTTTTTCTGAGTGGGCATAGTGTGGTGCTAACAATCCGAAGTATCAAAAGGACAGCTCTGGGGTAATCTCAAGGTTCAAGGCCAAAGGTCAAAATCATCATGCACCTTTGGGAGGTGTTTCATGGCTAAACAAAGCAAACTGGATTCCTCAAAACTTTCTTACCCAGAACCCAAATAAAGAAGCTGGGAATAAGATCCCTGAGTGCCGTTTTCCTAGATGCTATTGGTGCCCAGACCAGATCTCTTTACTGAACTGGTGCGTCCATCTCCCAGCTGCAATGCTTGTTCCTTGCTAATCATTTCCAGCTCCCCCCTCTCTGCAGACCTGCCCTTGGCCAAATGGTTTTCACCTTCTTTTCCTAAGAGGTTACACCCTACCCCCAAAGGAGCAGCCAGCTGTCAATGACTGATCCAGGTGCAAATAGGCTAGTCCTTTTGCCTTAAGGTGGGACAACTCTGCAGAGCATTTTACTTTACAGAGCCCCAAAACTATGAATCAAGCCCTGGCTGGATTCTACTTGAAGCTCCATCCTTGCTGGCTCTTTCCTTTCCCTTCCCTGTTTCGCTCCCCTCGTAGGAGATGATGGCTTGGATCAGAGTGGAAGCAGTAGAAACAAAAACAAGTTACCGCATTCTGCTGTATTTTGGAGAACTTCTCCTACAAAAAATGTGCATTAAGAGATGGGGTCTCCTAAGTCTCAGGTTGATTCTTGAGCTACTGTCCTGTTTTTCTATATATCTCAGTTGCAAAAGGTCAAGAATCCCCTCCTTGTTTCTAGGTTCAGTACGTGGTTTTCTGTGCACATTTTATGCACATTTTATACCTGGATAAACCCCAATGCCATAGTTACCTTGTATAGGAGTATCTCATCCATCCAAACTGGGAAAAAACCCTGAGGGAGAGAAGGCTTTGGAAATGATTTATCAGACTCCAATTAGCAACTCCAGTGGATTGGTGATGGCTGATTCCTGGGTAGGTGAGAATTTGCAGTTCTCAGCTATTCTGTCCGTAAGAATGAGGGCAGACAGAGAAGTGGCTGACTGCTGTATCGAGTAGTCTTTGCTCCTCCTGGGTGAAGAGGGTCGTGACTTTTGGCAGCATTTATTCTTATCTTAACATTCTGCATCTCATGTTCTAATGCATTATTCAGGCTTTGAGAGGATGGAGCAGAGGCCAGCTCTACATCCAAAGATCTTTTACAGGGGTCGTGCAGAGGTGCAGGTGTAGTAAGTAGGGATGAGAGTGTGGACAAAAGGGAGCTGTGACCTCAGACTGCTTAGGGAAGCAAATTGGCAGCAAAGTTCTAGCTCAGCCACTTACTTGTCACATGTCCTTGGGCAAGTCATGTAACCTCTCTTAGCCTATTTTGATGGTGATAATGTGTACACCAGGGGTCTCAAACTCAGGTGCTTACCCAGTACCAAGCAGTTAATATAATCAGTCAAAGCTGGCCAGTTAATGACCCGGACACAGTGTATACCATTTCTAAATGTTCATACAGCAATGTAGGCCCAATGGTGCCGGATTTTTTTTTTTTTTTTTTTTTGAAGAGCTGGAATTTAGATTTTTTAAATGGAAAATCTATCAATTTATGTTTTTTTTGGAAATACTATATGGCTAAACAAGCAAATTTATGACTAATGGCCCACCAGTTTGCAACTTTCCTGTTTACTTTTGTAACACAGGCTATTAGTACCTACCCTACCCCACCTGCAGTGGGCATTGACCGTTTCAAGGCAGTCTGTCTTGACTTCTACATGAGTCTTTTGGCTTGAGGTCTTTGCCACACAAATGTGAGGTTGGAAATGCCAGGGAATTAGACCACTCTTGTCCCAGTAACCTTCAATGTGTGACTTAGGATTTGGTATAGAAATACTCCAGCTTCCTTGCCTCTTAAGAGTTGGCAAGCATTTTTCAATAAAGGACCAGATATAATAAATAGTTTAGGATGTGGGGGCCTTTTGATCTCTCTTGGGACTACTTGACTCTGCCACTGTAGCAGGAAAGCAGCCATGGACAATAACATATGGGCATGGCTGCGTTCCAATAAAACTTTATTTACAAAAGCAATCCATGGGCCAGATTTGCCCAGCTGGCCCCATACTGGCCCTACATTACTTATGGGAGCTATAAAGCATGCATTCCACACTTACCCCCCCACCCCGGTGTTCTCTGGTGGAAATAAGCTCTACCTTCAATGTCAACTAGCTTAATAATGGACTTGTTTAGCTTGCCTTGCCTTCCCTGTTTTATTTCCCCCAGCCCACCATTACTGCTGCTCAGGAAAACCTTCCTCCCTATAAGCTCCTTGCATTTGAAACTTGGTCTCCAAACACCTACAATGATTATTGTTTGGGTTTGGGTTTTGGAGCCACTTGAGTCACATTTGAATTCCAGCTCTACGATTTTTTAGTGGCGTTGCCTGGAGCAAGTGATTTAAGCTTTTTTTTGCCTCAGGCTCTTCATCTGAGACAATAATGTCAGTGCCCATTTAGGGAATAGTTTTAAGGATGTAACGAGATGATGCCTGCTCAACCCCTAGCACATGGCGGGGCACCCGGTAAAGTTTCAGGAAACGCTGGCTGTGATCGAATTCTTCATGTGGAAGAGAGAGTTAAGACTTGACACCAGCCCTCCAGCTATCTTTCAGGAATCTGCCAAAATGTTGAGAGCAAGGCTAATCTTTTTATTTATTTTTTTGCCTTTCT
>NW_006436812.1:1663199-1682650 GCF_000325575.1 Pteropus alecto | reverse complement strand
TCTAAAAGATAAGATTATAAAGACAGCTGGGTGCGAGTTTGCAACCTGAGCCTTTTGAATCTTAATCACTCTCACTGGTTCCCTAAGAGAAGGAACAGATGGGAGCATGGAGCTTCTGTCTTCAACTGGCCTTATTTCAACCAGCTGGGAACATATGTTCTCAGGAAGGATGTAGGGATGTGCTTAAATAAAGCTGAAAGAGATGTGAGGGGAGAGGAAATCTTCCGTATGTGAATGGACCGCCTTCCTGCTATGTCCTCACTTGGCCTTTTCTCTGTACACACCCAGCCCTGGTGTCTCTTCCTCTTTTCACAAGGACACTGGTCCTATGGGATCAGGGCCCCACCGTTATGACTTCACTTAACCTTAATTATCTGCTTCAAGGTCCAATCTCCAAATACAACCACGTCAGGAGTTAGGGCTTCAACACATGAGTTTTGAGGGGACACACAATACAGTTCATAACACAGATTTCTCCAACTTCTTCATTCTCCCATCTGTGCTCAAGCTGCACCTGGAAGGAACTCCATTCTCACCAACTCTGCTTGCTGAACTCTTCCTCTTATAAAGCTAGGTCTGGTTTTTGATAGAGTATTCCCTATACACCCATCTTTAAGAACACTACATGCTCCTCTGCATCACATCCGTTGTATCATTCCATCGAATTACAGTTATTTGTTTAGATGTCTGTCCCCCTGCCTCCCCCCCCACCCCCACCTACTGCTCCGTACTCACTATACCATATGCATCCTGAGAACAAGAATAATGACTCAGGAGCTTGGTGTCCGCAGAGTCTGGCAGCGAGTAGATGTTCAATAAATGCTTGATGACTTGATTGGATTGAAGCTGAACAAACAGAAAATGCATTTGGCAATTCTTCCCTTGGCTCGGAAATTGTATGTGAATTAGGAGATGTTTTCCTCTAATATTAAGATAATACAGTACATATCCAGGTGCTATGTGTCTTATATAGAAGCTCTAAATCTCTCCCAAAGATGCAGAAAGAAGCAAAGGGCAGACTGAGTTGAGGAACGAAAAAAGAGGCTGGCTTAGGACAACTACCCTGGGAAGCTGCTGTTGTCTAGGGAAGGAAAGAGACATGGAACCACAAAACGTGGGTAGATGACTTTCACTTAATCCTGGGACAGAAGGTCTCTGTCACAACAGATGTCAGTGGGTCTACTACCTAGCTCACCTTTTTCATTTAACTCGGTAGAGAGAAGCTGAGACAATAAATGAAGCATAGTAGAGTTGCTCATCTTTCTGAAGTGTCCGGCTCAGCTGCTCGTAGCCTGGAAACTGGGGTGATCTTTCATTATGATTGCAAGGTGTTCCAGATAACAGACTAGCTTAAAATAGTGGCTTAAAATGAGAACATTTACTTATTTTTGTTCAAAAATCTGGCTATTGAGGTCACGTCAGGTAGGCAGTTCTTCTTCAAAACTTCTCCTGTGGTTCCAAAGAGGGTAGCTGGGTCTGGGGTTGTTTTGAAGGTTTCCTTACATTTCTGGGCTGGATAGACTCAGAGAATAGGAGCTTGTTTTAATCTATTTGGGCTGCTACAATAAAAATACCACAAACTGGGTAGCTTATACACGACAGAAATTTATTTCTCACAGTTCGGGAGGCTGGAAAGTCCCAAGATCAAGGTGCCAGCAGATTCAGAGTCTGGTTCATAATGCCTGGTTCGCTACCTGGTTCATAGATGGGGTACTTCTCACTGTGTCCTCACATAGTGGAAGGAGCAAGGAACCTCTGTGGGGGTCTCTCTTATAAGCGTGCTAATCCCATTCATGGGAGCTCCACCCTCCTGACCTCATCACCTCCCAAAGGCCCTGCCTCCCAAAACCATCACACTGAGGATTAGGTTTCAATATATGAATTTTTTTGCAGGGAGGTGGAGAACCACAAACATTCAATCTATATCGGGGTTGGAACAGCTGGAACTACTCAGATCTCTCTGTCATGGTAGCAAGACATTTTACACATGGCATTGCTTCCACCACATAGATTCAGCGGGCAGAAACAGGTTCACCCACATTCAAGGTGCTGCAGATACCACCTCTTGATGGGGGAGGGGCAATATTATGGAAGAGGACGTGGGAGGGAAATACCGTGGCCGCTGCTGAACAAGACAATCCTTCCACGTGTGATTGATCACGGGCACGTACTTTTAACTTTCTAGAAACTATTGCCGAGTGCCTCACTGAACGTTGCCCCAGACGTCCTGTGCAGAGCACAGGGCCATCGTCAACATGGCGCCTCTGATAGAGAAAGCCTTTCCTGCCGTCTTCACAGGAAAGAGCAGAACCTTTGTTTTCCCATCTGTCAATTCCTGGTTCTAGAAAAGCAATCCGAAGGTGATGCTCTCCTCATCCCAGGAGGTGTCTGGAAAACAAACAAACAAACAGAAAAACCTCTCATCATTTACATGTAGGAAAAGTAAAATTCTACTTTTGACAAAGTAGTTAATTTAAACCAAGAAAACTAAACCCAAAGCCTCACCGAGAGAACTGTACATCCTCGCTTAGCCTGGCAATGTGTATCAAGCCTTGTTATTTCCATTTTGTAGGTGGAGAAACCAAGCCACAAATGTTAAAATGTTTTGTGAAAACCTTCCAATCAGTATTAACGAAGGTGTGTGCTTCTTTTAATTGGCCAAAAATAACCATGATGATTTCTTTACACTTTGCTAAGCTGACTATCTGTGTCCAGCTCTTTCAGACTTCTCTTTTCCGTGAGACACTTTCTTCAATGAAACCTTGAGTTGAAACAAATAGAACAGAAATAAATCAGAACTACCTTGAGACAGGCGATTGAAGGAGGCTCTGCCAAGAATAATGTAATAACTTTTAACAGAGAGACCACAGAGTCCTCATGAGCATGCTATACACACACGTACACACTCAACACATATATTTTTATGTACATAAAGAATGAGGATTAATTTTATAGATTTATAGGTGGACGCCAAGATTTCAAACCAGTTTGTGATTAATATTCACAAGAGAGAAGAACAATTGCTAGATGGATTTAACTGACTCATCCTTTGCATGTTGGTGGCCAAAGCCAGCTGTTTATAGAATGTTTTTTCCTCTTGTAATTATTATCCCTTTTATGAAAGAAGAGTAACCTGTCACTTAGAAAAGTGTTTACATTCTTACAAACCTGATAAGTCTTACTCAAAAGTCAAGATGAGAGATCAAGCCCAGTCCACATATCCCTCAGATGATGACAAGAGAGAAATAAAACTTCTTTGTCAACAAGACTCCCACACAAAATAGCAGATGACACCTCAACTGACAGTCACCTTTTCAGGCATTTTTGAAGTTAGATGTTAGATAGAGTGGCATCGATTTATTCTGATGTCAAAAAGTTACTCACATATTTAAGAGAAGAGAAAGTCGCAGATCAGCGGGGTGTTGATTATGAAGGTGCTACGTAATAAATCAGGGCAGCGAGTCTGGTCATGGCACCATTCTGACACAGAGACTTGCTTATTTACAGCGTTTTAAGGTCCGAGGAGTTGATTTATGTTTGCAATAACATGCCCCCATTTATTAGTAGTTCCAGCATGCTCAGACGTGTCGCTGTTTTGCATTTAATGATTGGCATTTTTTAAATTACATGACTATAAATTGTCAGGCAGGAACACACTTCTGTTTATAACATAATTTTGTCGAAACATTTGTTTTAATAAAAAGTATGATGGTTAAGATATAATACATCATTAGTATCTTCACTCTTTGTCCGCCCCACACAATGTTAATTATAGTCCTAGGTCCTTAGGAACAGCTTCCTACAAACACCTCATTTTGCAGGGGGAGAAACTGAGGCCCGGAGAGGAATGACTTTTCTAGGGTTGTTCTCTGACATCAGCCTGGTTCATCCGGGGAGTCTGCTGTGAGAGCAGGTTCCCAAGCCTACTTTTAGGTATAGGGCTGAATCCAGATAACAGGCTCTCCAGAGCATCACGAAGCCTGGCCTGATTTGGGAACCAAGTTCGGAGGCTGATAGAAGGAGTTCAAACCTGATTTCTATTGCTGACCAGCTGTATAACCTAGGGCAAGTCACCTCTGCTCTCTGAATCCTGGTGTCCTTGTCTATCAAGTTGGGAAGGCTAATTATTCCAACCTTACAAGGCTGTTATAAGAATGAAATTGAATATGGGGAATCTATGGCATGCTATAGTAAGTTGTAGATAAATTATCCTTTCCTGCCTTCATCTTTAAACTCTCCCAGTGCATGCACATAAGCATGCACATACACACACACATGCAGACACACACATGCATGCACATACACACGCGCACATACACACACATGCAGACACACACATGCATGCACATACACACACATGCACATACACACAGACGCATCCCTCTGCATTCTGCACTAACTGACTAACATTATGAAATTTTTGTTCTATTTCCCACTGGTAAAGGAATGATCATACTCAAGCAAAATGTGAATCTCATGGCATTAGCTCAGTTCATGGCTCACTTTTTCAATGGGCAGTTTTTGCTTCTCTGTGAGTGTCTCGGTGTGATATTCTATTCTTATGAGAACAAGAGGAGGGAAAAATAATGGTATTTGCCATCTTTCTCTCTCCCACACCTCTTTTGAGTGAGGGTGAGGACACCTTTTTGATCAAGCTGATTACCTTCGCTTTGTGTTGCAAATCTGAGTAAGGGCTGCAGAAGTGGGGTTGTCAGAGGGAGCTGACCAAATGGCTAAGGCAGAGAACACATGGAGAAAGCAAGGTCAAGGCTGAGGACTGTACACAGAAGAGCCTGCAGAGAGGCAGGACCTGTGGAGTTTGGGGAGAGCTGGAGGAGAGGGGCCTTTGCTGTGATTAGTGGGACTTTACAGTGGGTGATGAGTGTTTAGGAAGTCTTACTGTGACCCCCACCCCTTTGCCATCTCCTACATTAACTATTCCCCCAAGTCCTTTGGCATTGAATGCCTTCTGTGTCAAGCCTGGCCTCAGGGAAGGAATGAACAGGCTCCATTTCCTTCTAGTTACACGGGTCTTTGTCATGAGAAGGCCACATGCAGCACCTTCTCATACACTTCTCAAAGAGATAATATGAAAGACTCTAATTGAATGGAAAAGTAGTATTGAAGACCAAGGACAGATGGGTGCAATTTGGACTCTTGCCTCTGCTCAGGTGTGGGAGGCAGAAATGAGTGGTTTAAATCCACAGCCTCCCTTCCCTACTTACTCTTCCTTGAATGATGTTCCAGTTATCTATTGCATCATATCAAAATGTTGCTAAGTTTAGTTGCTTGAAACAGATTTTTTGTCATCTATCATGATCCCGTGGACTCAGCTGGATAGTTCTCGCTTGGGGTCTCTCGATTGCAGCTGGGGCTGGAGTCATCCGAGCGTTTGAATGGGCTGGAGGTACATGCTGGCTCTTTTTCTCACTTGTCTGGCATCTGGGCTGGGTTAGCTGGGACAACTCATGGATGGCCAAACACCTCTCCTTTCCGTGTTGAGAGCTTGGGCTTCCTCGCAGCATGGTGGTCTCAGATTAGTCAGACCCCTTACATGGTGCCTGGCTTTCCCCAGAGCACATAGACCAAGGGACTCAAGCATAAGCTACAAGACTTGTGACTTAGCCTCAGAAGTCACATAGAGTCACTTCCAGCACATTCTGTTGGTTATGGAGGACCAGCCCAAGCACAGTGTGGGAGGGGACAAGTCACGGTTCATTGAGGGGCTGGTTTTTGGAGTTGAGCTTTCACTGATCTTGAAGACTGAGCTGCAAAACGGGTGACTGTATTTTACACCTTTTTTGAAAAAGCAAGGGGAGGGGAAAGTTAACTTAATATGGGAGGGCTACAAAAGTTGAGGCACAGCATTTTTTCCAGTAAGCTTGGCCGTCTTTGCTGAGCATGGCACTATGTAGCCATTAGCAGGCGGGCAATGCTTTGCTTTATGAGGCAATTATTCCAACACACTCTATTCAAAATACACATTAGAACTTAACCTTCTGAATCCTGAAGTAGCATTTTTATCACCCAACATTAGAAAAGAGATGGAGTCAGCATATTTCCGCCCCCTCCCCCCCGCCTTTTTATGATCTGGTATCATTAATAAAGCATTGGGCAAGGACCTTCTCACAATTCTTCCGGATAATTTGTGACACAAAAGGCATTCTGTGATACAATTGTCTGTTGACTTATTCAAATAACAGAGGAAACACATGGGTCGTTTTAAAAAATAAAGCCAGAGAATTAAACAACCAAAAGGAATATTCCCTCCAAAAGATGCGAAAGCGGGTCCAGAATATAGGTTTTTGTTATTGGACATGCACAAGTAGAAACGGGAAGTTAATATGGAATTTCTAATTAGGGTCACATGCTAATGAACTCCCTCTTCATGTTAGTTTTATGCCGCTTCAGAAATTTTTTATCATATGCTTAAAAATTTATGGCCAGAAACATTAATGAAAATGAGGCGTGAATTGGAAATTGTGTCATTATGGAGATGAGGGTGGCCTGGCATTGCTGATTTTCAAGGAGTATCTTTTATTGCCTTTTTTGAGAACTGAGAAATGATACAGGTGAAATTAATGGCAAGGCATATTCTCCATCCTGACATGGGCAGCGTGGTTCTATGTAAAGTTATAAAAGTTTGATTTTAATAAGATTTTGAATTAATTATAAGGAGAATATTAATCATAATTGACAGTCATTTTTCAGAATAAAACTTCACCATCTAAGTAATATTATAGTTCTTAAGTGTGCGAAGATATGCATTTTCTTTTTTTTCTCCTGGTTTTGTCTTTTCGGAAATTAAAACCCACCTTTTCACAATACCGTGGACTGGGGAGCCCATGCCTTTTCATCTGTGAACATTCACTGGGTTTCAGACGTTATTTTAAAAGTACCTCTGCTTGCTAAGCTTAGGGGACGGGCAGGTTTTGCGAAGCTGCATTTCTGAGGAGGAGAAAGAGCTCGGGCATAGTACGCTTTCTCTGTTTTTCATCTCTCAAAAACGATTGTTTTCAATACACCTGATAACTGTCAGGTTTGAATGGATTTTCAGAAAGGCCCATTTCAAGTTCGCAAGGATCCTAACTTCTCCCCGCAGGAGCGCGGATGCGGGAGTAAAATCCCATCTCTGGGGCTGATCGCCAGGGCGTGGCTTCTCGCTCACTAATTCCCAGTACACTCGAGCCCAGGGGGTCAGCGACTCTTTGGGTGCCACCTCCTCCCTACATCCTTTCCTCTGGGCTCTTCTCATCTGCATCCAAACTCACCCCTGCCTTTCTCCTTTCCTGCCTTCTCTTCACCTGTCTTTCCTGTAACGGTTCCAGCAACCCATTCCCATCGTATTTTTCCCCACGCCAAGCAATTCTCCAAATGCCAGCTGGATGTCCTACAATTCAACTAAATCCCGACACCGAAACTGCTGTGTCAGATGCCACAGGTCAGGGGCTCATTCCCGCCAAGACTCTGCCTCTTCCCGAATTTCACATGCCAGTTTCAAGTCTAGGTTGCCACCTGTGCATCATTCTGACTGGCTATATAGATGGGTTCAATTAATTTGCTAGAGCAGCTCACAGAACTGAGAGAAACGCTTGAGCTACTAGGGCACTGGTTTTGTCAAAGGATGTAATTCTAAGCACAGCCAGATGGCAGAGATGTGCAGGGCCAGGAAGGGGGAACGGGGTGCAGAGCTTCTGTGCCCTCTCTGAACTTGCCACCCTCCCGGCACTTCCATCTGTTCACCATCTCAAAAGCCCTGTGAACCCCGACCTTTGGAGTTTTTATGGAGGCTGCATTAATAGTCATGATTGAGTAAATCACCGGCCACTGGTGATGAAAAAACATTTAATTTTTAAATGACATTCAATATTAGTTTCAGGTGTGCAGCACAGTGGTTGGACATTTATATAACTTACAAGATGATCCCCCCAATAAGTCTAGTACCCCCCTGATACCACGTTATTAGTTCGTAATAATGTTATTCACTGTATTCTCTATGCTGCTCTAGTTTACATCCCCGTGACTGTTTGGAAACTGCCAATTTGTACTTCTTAATCCCTTCACCTTTTCCATGCAGCCCCCCAACCCCGCTCCTATCTGCAGCCTCCAGCCTTTGTTTCCTCCCACTGGTCACGTGGTTGGTTCTCCAGGCAACCAGCCACCACCCTTCAGTGAGGGCCAAAAGTAACCTCATCCACCTAACATGAGACACCTTTATTGCTCTCATCACTTAAGGAATTGAGAAGGTTTTAGGAGCTCTATGCCCTAATCTGGGAGAAAGATCAAATGTATATTTCTTATTATCAATCACAGGATCACACTCCCCCTGCCCGAGAGAAAGGACCAGCTTCTCATCTCCCCGATGGTCCTATTCTCACTTTTTAGTAGCAGAGGAGGGTGCAGAAGGGAGACACTGACCACCTCAGTGAGCCCAGGACTGTAGAGATTGGGTCAGGGATGGGCATTGGCCCCAACCTGGACTGAATGGCGAAGCGCCTGGGGGATTAAGTGGGGAGGGTGTGGGACCCGAGCTGCTGCTGGTGGCTGTGTTCTCACTGCCTGGGGAGAGCCTGCGGGAGAAGGAAGGCACAATGAGCGCGCCCTGCAGGGTCCGCTCCCTCTGTGGGCTCTAGAGAGGCTCCTCCTTACCTCTTCCAGCGTCTGGTGGCTCCAGATGTTCTGCGGCTCATGTCCAAATAATTCCAGTCTCCGCTTCTGTTTTAACAAGGCCTTCTCCCGTGTGTGTGTGTGTGTGTGTGTGTGTCAGCACCCACTTCTTTCTCTTGTAAGGACACCCTTTGGACTTAGGGCCCGTCCTAAAAATAGGATGAACTCATCTATTGGATTATTACATCTGCGAAGACACTGTTCCACAAAAGTCACATTCATGATATCAGGAGTTAGGACTTGGATGCATCTTTTTGGGGGACACAGTTCCAGTCGCTGCAAGCCGTGTAACTTTTCCTGTTCTGTAACTTAAATATTAATACATTTTCACCTCACAAAAGAGCCCCAGTTAATATATCCCCTGTATCTGGGGTCTCCTCTCCCAGTTTCAGACATTCAAGGCTCAAAAATGCCATAAAGGTAATTCAGGTAGGCACCTTAAAATAAGACTTGGGGTGCTGGGGGACATTCTGCCCAGACACCTTAGCGGTGTGCATGGCTGGGGAAGAAGGAAATGCTGACTCCCAGGTGGGACATGGGCTCCATAAAACTAGCATCTGAAACACAGTCGTGTTAAGTGCCCCAAACAGTAGATCCAGATACAGTTCCTCCCCATCTTCACGGAGGAAGTGGAGACCCACCCATGCCTGCACGACAAGCTTGGATTCTGCCCTCTGATTGGTCCTCTACCAAAGACACCCCACCTACAATTTTTAAAAGTCATTTACTGGATCATTTTTTTTTGTCCAGAGGTAGTAGCATCAAAAGCAGCAATCATGTTGCCATAAAGCTAGCACATCCCAGGGTCTTTCTTCAATGACCGTGTATTTTTTAGGACTGAAGCTCTTGACTTGGCAACAGTGGGAATAAGATCCCAGCACCATTTTCAGAATTTAAAACCCCCCCCGAGAAGTCGCAATGCTTTCAGTTTAACTTCTCAGCGGGTGGCAGTAACATCAGTGACCTCGCGTTCATCTGAACCGTGGGTCCATCATCAGACGTATCTCAGATGATTCGCTGGCAAAGGAGCAAATGACTCCGTGGAAACGTATAACTTACATTTTGGTTGACAACGTTCCTGTTGAGAAGCATTTAGGAACTTCTCAACAGGGCTGTTTGGAAAGCTTCAAGCTAAGAGGGCCTTTGTCTGAAAGAGCCTGGTTGGAATCCCCAGCTCCTTGCTGGGTGATCCTAGGCAATTCACTACTTCACTTGTCTAAGCTTGCTTCCTCTCGCCATAAAGTTAAGCCGGGCTAACACCTGCCTCTCAGGATTACAGGAGATAATGAACGCAAAGCACTTCGTGCAGTGCGTGCCGTGTATTAGGTGCTTAATAAATGATAGTTGCAATGGTTATGAATGTTCCTTTATCATCTTTAGACTTTCCTCCCTCCCTGGAGTGTGGGGATGCAAGTGTTACATGGCTCCTCCCAGGAGCGTAAGGTGAGTTTATCCAGGCTCTGTCTTCATGGGTCTCAGCCAAGGGCATTGTACTGCAGAGTCACTCCTGTGGGGGGCTTTGGGGAAGGGTGAATCGCTGCTTCCTTGTTGTGGATCAAGGTATAAATACTATTGAAGTGTGAAAAATGGAAAGTTCAGGGCTTGATTAGTCACATCATGGATGAATGCAATCTTCATTATGATTTTTGGAAATATGAGTAGAGTGGCCATATTGTCTGAATTTAAAAAGTCGGATGTGATTGGCAATAAGTAGGGATGATCATTATAATGTTTTGTCTCCTGTGGTGCTTTCAGCGTGACAAGACCTCCCTTATGTCCTGTGCTTATTAGCAACTCGTGCAGTCCACACTGAAATAGGTGCTCACGCTGATCCCATTGTGCAGATGAGGAAGCTGAGGCGCAGGGAGATTAAGTTGTTCGCTCAAGGAAATGAAGGGAACTAGCAGCAGGACTGAAATTAGCATCAAGCAGTGGGGCTCCATTGCCAAGGTCTTAAATGGTGTTGTTTTATTTTTATGTATGTATGTGTGTTTTGTTTTTTTTTTTTTTTTTTAGACGAGGCAACCCTTGGTTTACCTCACAGATTGTAAGGACCTTGTCAGTTTACAATTCCTTATTTTATTTTTTATGCCTACAGCACCTGGTCTTCCTAGGTGGTCTCCCATGCAAGTACTAACCAGGCCTGATCCTGCTTAGCTTTTGAGATCAGACGGGATCAGGCTTGTTCAGGGCGTCATGGCCATAGACTTAACTGGTGTTGTTTTAGAAGAAGAACCTTTCTGAGTTCTTCCAACTGGTCTAATAATTAAATCGACACGAGAGATTAGCAAGAAAGAGTAACCAAATTTAATTGCGTACGTACGCGTGGGAACCGCACATACAGAGAGGCTCAAAGACAGGACGTTAAAATGAGGTGTGTATGACATTCTGAGCTAAGGATGAGGTCAGATACCTGAGGCTCAGAGGAGAGGAGGGTCGACAACAAGAGCAGAGATTCAGTAATTAGAAGTTCCTCCTGCCCTGTGGAGAGGTCATAAAAGCTTATTTCTAGCAATGCCTCTTATTATGGGCAAGGCCCCTAATTTAAATTCTCTAAGGGAGAGGTAAAAATTTCTCATCAGTCCACAGGGTCTCAATTACCTTCAGCTCAAAATTACACACATGCCAAAGTGACACATCTTGGGGAGGCCCATTCTGAACCCCTTTGGTATGCATAGGACCTCTTAAATGGGAGTAAATGTTCAAAATACAGAATATCATAGAGAATCTGAGCCCTATATTTCCTTTGGGATAAGGACTTGGACTTTCCGAGTGGTGATTTGTACGCTGTCACACGATTCTAGCAGCAGACAGGGTACTTATGCCAGGAAGGCATGGCTCTGCTACAAGCACGCATTGACACTGTCATCAGACAACATCCTACCCCTGTGAGCCAGTCACCTTCTCTGTATCCCGCACCCCTCACACAGTGCCAGGCTCAGGGCCAACAGGTATTTAACAGAATCACAAGTCACTGGGCACTGCCGTAGGCTGAGGACAAAATGGTGAGCCGTGTCAGAGCCACTTCTGGTTCTCAGAGATCACACAGTCTAGTCGGAAAGATAAACGTTAAATAAATAATCACGGCAGTGCTTGGTGGGAAGGCGCATGGTCCTGTGAGCAGGGACTCACAAAGGTCTCTGACCGATGCGAAGGGGAGATGGTGTCTCTTGCCATCAAAGGAGCTGGGACTCAGAAGTGTTCGTCAGCGGGTGAGAGGGGTGGGGAGGTGGGGAGATTCAGAGAGATAGGTCAAATTGTTCCCTGGCTTTGGTTTTAGAGAGAATGAAAGACAAATAAATTAGTTAAAAGTAAAGCCAGTGGACTGGAAAACATAGGACTGGAGCAAGAGGTGAGGTGGAGATGGTGATGGTACTGTTAGGGACCGGATCATGCGGCATGTGTCAAAGGAAAACATTTTGGTTTGAATCCTAAGTGCCATGGGAAGCCACTCTAATCCTTCCTCCCTCCCTCACTTCCTCCCTCCCTCCCTGCCTTCTTTCTTCCCTCCCTCCCTCTTTTCCTTCCTTCCTTCCTCCCTTCCTTCCTCCCTTCCTCTCTTCTTTCTTTCTTCCTTCCCTCCCTCCCTTTCTCCCTAATCTCTGTCCATCCATCATCTATCTATTCATCCATCAAATCTATCATCTATCTGTCTATCTATACATCCACTCATTTGTCTGTCTGTTTATCCATTAAATCTGTCTGTCTGTCTATCTATCTATCTATCGATCGATCAATCGATCTATCATGGGATGGGGGTATCATTTTCCATGAATAGGAGACAGATCAGACAGAGTGAAGAGTCCATGGGAAGGACACTTAGAGGTTACAATGAGAAGCCATGGTGTTAGAGCTAGAGTAATGGCAGTGGATAGATTTGAGAGGCATGAGGAAAGATAATAGAAGTACTATACAGTGAGTAACTTGACCCACATATGTGTTCCCCCAAATGGCTTTCAATTCCACTTGCTTCCCCATTGGCCCTTGCTTCTCCATGCTGAACACAGATTGTTGAACGGGGAAGGATTTGCTCAAGATTCTATTGCTCTCTTCAAGGGCTGGGTGGAAGACGTTGGACACAGTAGATCTTGATCAAAGTGGGCCTTCTTAAATCATCCGTGTCCATCCGCCTGTGGAGCTACGGATCCCTAGGGACTTGTGAGCAGCAGCAGGTGACCAAACCGTAAAACTAAGAATTTAAGGAGAGAGGGATTAGAAACAACCAGACACACTGTCTTGAGGAATTGGGTTGTCAGTCTGAAAAAATACACTCCTTATCACAGCTCCGATTCCTCTCACCAGCTGTTCAGCTGCCCCGGGTGCCAGAAGGATGAAAACGCTCTGGGAGAGGGGTTGGCAGTTCTGCTGATGACTGCGAGAAGGCACAGCGTCTGCTCTTGTAAGGAAGCAGTTGGGCTCCCAGGGCTGGGAGGTGCAGGGCGTGACATGGGCATGTGTGAAAGGGCCAAGGAAACAGATCTCTTGCTGGCCGCCCTGCACCCCCACACGCAGGGGACCTTGCCCCCGGGCTTCGGGGTTAGAGCCTCATCTTCCTGGGTCAGCTTTGGCTCCTCTTTCTGTTCAGAGTGACTGACAGCCTTTTCTCCATGATGCCTTTAACTCAGCAAAGACCTCCAGGCAAGCTGTCACTCTAGAGGGGCTCTTTGAAAAGCAGCCTAGTGAAATTAGCAGTGATGGAAATGATGAAAACATTTCATTTCTCTTCTCTCCCTTTACTTATTCTTTTCCTCATTTAACTTTTTTTTTTTTTTCATGCTCCAATCTCATTCAGGCCAGTTAGGACATCCAGCTGCTCCTGTCCCAAATGAGAACATGACTTTTCCCAGCCTTTGCTTGAAGTTCCCAGTTGCATTTTTGTAGAGCAGTCATGAAGATGTAGAAGAAGAAGTCTGGCAGGAAAACTCTCAGAACTGTGTGAGAGTGTGAGTGATGGATTCCTCCTATCCTGTCAGTACCAGTTTGCATTTACATAATGTCACATCCCCGGGGACTCCAGGAAACCCACGGGAACCTGCCTGCAATCTAGTACACACCCTGATTCCCTTTCTCGGGCAGCTGGCCTCCTCTCCCTCCTCGTTGCCTGTTGTAACTGGATGATACCTTCATTACCTTAAAATGTGTTCATCCGGGTGCCTTTTTTTAGCAAAACCTGCAGGCCTTCTGGCTGCCGGAAGCTGCTCATGACTCTTGGCTCTGTGTCAGCGTTCACATAATATGCTCATTGCAGGAGAGCTCCAATCCCCAGTGACCAGATGAGTGGGTGCTCGGGAAGTATACTTTGAGAGACAGAAGACATCAGAGCAAAGCCTGGTGGTTGAATTTCCCACCTGTCTCTTGCATTTGGTACAGGCCCCGTAGGAGAGGTGCCAAGACCTTTGAATGCATGGGTTAAGAGCACTGATTTTGGAGTCATTCAGACCACTCCTAGCTCTGTGACCCCCAGGCAGGTGCCAAGAGGTCTCACCTGTCAAGCGAAGATGACAGTGACGTTCTTGTGAAGAACTTGGAGACTGTGGATAAAAATGCATGGGAAATTCCTCAACAGATATTTAGAGCGGGGCCGATGGTAGGGCGAGTGAGGCCGGGTACTGCTAGTGCAGGGCGGTGGCCTGTCTTTATTTAAAATTTTCATAGTTTGTCCATTATGCATCTTGTTTACTTATTTTGATTTTGTGAAAGATTGCGTTAGAATGTGGTTTACCTTGATTACTGAGTTTTCTGGTGCCCCTTTAGTTTGTGTCTCCCCTTAATCCTGGCCCTAATTTTGAGCATCAACCACATGGAGGCGCTACTCTAATTGCTGGGTATGCAATGGTGAGTCCCTCAAGATGCTCTGAGTGGCCCATGATAGATTTCCCAAGTAAACGAGTGACACACAATAAGGGCCTTTGTTATCTATCATCAGAAGTCTTTCTACAATAAGAAGACAGGGTAGGCTCAGAGACTGTCATTGAAGAGTCGCCGGGACTATTTCTGTCTGGAAACTTATTTTCTATCATTTTCCCAACGTAGTGGGTTGGCCCTGAGGCGTGGCCCTTCTCAGTTCCGAGACATTTCCTGCAGTTCCAATCATGACACATAGCGATGACGAGGTTGGCCCTGTCTGCTACTACCCCCGCCTCTGAGTCTTCTCTTGAAGTCTCGTTCGCCGTATTTGGGTTAAATGCTTCAAGGGTGTCTGGGAGAAGTAACGACCTGGAAGTTTCAGTCTCCATAGAAGGAAATGGGCTCTGCCAGTAAGACGGGACTGTGTTTAGGCCACAGGACCTTGGTCTGTGATGTGCTATTCCTTCCGTCTGAAACACTCAACATGCGCGTGCACGTGCGCACGCGCACGCACACACTCACACACACATGCACACACAAACACAATCACACCTTTTCCTCCTGCCCTTATGGGGACATAGAATCGTAAGGGAGGAAAAATAACTTTTTCCTTTCTCTTTCTAAGTTCTCAACTGGGACTCCTGTAGCAAAAGACAGATTAACAAGAGAAGAAGCTTATAAATTTGTTTAATACAAGTTGTACATGACACGGGAACCTTTATAAGGAATTGAAGACTGTGAGAAATGGTTAAACCTGAGTGTTCTGAGCGAGGCATGATGAAGCGTGAGAAGTTGTGGACAGGTGTGATGGGCAAAGGGTGTGAAGTAGGAGTAGTGAACGAGGAAACAACAGTGCCTGTTCATCCAGATTCCTCTCAGAGTCTCTCTGTCTTTGGGGTTCAGACTCGGAGCCTCTCATGTGAGGGTTTTATGACCCGTTTCAGGGGAGGGAGAGAAAGTCTTCCCTGCATGTGTCATTTCTCAAATTCCTTCAGGTCAAATTCCTTCAGTATGCCACGGTGCCGTATTTGGGGGCGGAGTGTCCTGAACTCCATTAGGATGTTTAGCAAAATCACATAACAACTAGTTTTGGAGGTTTGTACTCTCTACTCGAGATATCGTAGTGATTAGGACGGGCCTGTTTCCTGGTCACGTGGGGCTTGCAGTCTAGTGAGGGGAAGACAGACGTTCAATAAATGAATAAGCCCACTAATAAATAGGAAGTAAATGATCAGGAAATACTATTTTCTATACGGAGATTTACAGTAGGGAGATATGAGCTAAAAGGCAGCTGAATTGTTACTGTAGATTGAATTCCCTTGGAAGGCCTTCCTAGGAAATTCATAGGTAAACTGAGTTATGAATGAAAGGAAAGCTACAGCCACAGAAATGGGGAAGGAGCTATCCAGGTAGAAGGAACAGGTGCCATGGCCGGAAGAGGAGGATGAGTTGTTTGGTTTGGGGAGTAGATAGTGAAGAGGCACAAGGTGAGTTTGGAGGGTTTGGCAGGATTTAGGTTACACAGAGCCTTTGCGGTGGTTATGGAGAGTGTGTACGCTTGTGTGTGTGTGTGTGTGTGCACGTTGCGGGGTGTGTGGATGGCGCATCAGAGGTGCCTCCACATTAATAGACTGATCAACATAAGTACTTGAAATTAGACAGAGAATCCAATCCCAGAGCCATCACAGTCGTCCCTGTGAGAGGTGACGGCAATCGCAATAGCGTGTCGTGACTGGAGACGCATGAAGGTGGGTAAATTGGGGATGTGTAGTTTTAATAAAGTTGACAGGCCTGTTCATATTGGACGTGGAAGGAGAGGGGAAGAGAGGAAACAGGAAAAGAGCAGAAAAGTGTCTCATGCTTGTGTCCAGTCACCAGCAATGATTCACTGATAAGACCAGTGAAAGTGTGGGGTAGGGGGAAACTGGCCTGGTTCGGGATAAACAAAAGACGTGAGCCGAGCAAATGCTTGCACAAGAGTTTCGCTGTGAAGTATGGTAGAGAGAAAGGAGCAAAAAGGGCCTTTTTTTCCGAGAGAAATATTACAGCATATTTTTTTCCATTATGGTAAAAAACACATAACATACAATTTACCATCGTAACCATTTTTAAGTGTGCCGTTTAGCAATGTTAAATACTTCCACATTGTTCTGAAACAGATCTGAATTTTTTCATCTTTTAAATTTGAAACTCTGTACCTGTTAAACAATAACTCTCCATTTCCCTCTACCTCCAGCCCCTGGAGACCACCATTCTACTCTCTGTTTCTATGAATTTGATGACTTTAGACACCTCCTTTAACTGGACTCATAATGTTTGTCTTTTTGTGACTGGCTTATTTCACTTAGCATAAGGTTCATCCATGTTGTTGTATGTGGCAGGATTTCCTTCCTTTTAAGGCTAATTATGTTCTATCAGCTTTGTGTGTGTGTGTGTGTGTGTGTGTGTGTGTGTTGGGGAATAGACGGGACATCAGAGGTGCCTCCCCGTTAATAGACTGAATGATCAACATAAGTACTCATAATCAAGTTGTTGCATTTCCTTACGTGCCAGGCAGACAAAATAAAGTTCAGCTTTGTCGTCAAACAAAAGCAGCACTTATTATAATGGTTGGCATTTCAGAGATAATTCAGCTATGAGAGATAATAATCCATCAATCAGTCAGGAAGCATTTCACCCAGTAATACCAACAGTATAATATGCAAGTAATAGACTGTTCTGGACACAACCAGGAGTTTTCTTGGCCTGAAACACTCCTACTTCTAGCAGAAGTTTAATGCTGATTTTTTTTTCCAGCTTCTATATGGAGAGTCTGTTTATTTCTTTCTTCCTGAGGGAATGGCGAGATAGATATTGTAAATGGTGAGGACTTTTTATTGTTTTTGACAGTTATCAAAGAAACATTTTTTTTTTTCTTTTAGAACTGGGCCACCAACTGAAAAATAACCCTGTTTGGGATTTTGAGTCAAGTGCGTTGACTTATGTGTGTGATGGACACTTTTAGGTTTCGGGAAGTCTAACTGCACTTATCAACCAGAGTGGGGCAGTGATTATAACCTGAATGAACACAGGGGCCCATGCTGGCCCACTTCTCAATTGATGCCACTTCAGGAAATAATTAGTCCAGTTTCTGGTGATGTAAATGACATCCTCAATTTCCATTTCCAGACCAGCAAGAGGAGGGAAACAGGTATGAAGTCCCCTTTGCATCCCTCCCCTAATCCTAACAACAAGGGTCAGAAACCCTCCCCTATGCCATTTCTTTTCCATTCTTCCTCATTAAGACCTGTCTGTCCCTCCCTTGGCTCCCTGCCCTCAGTCAGTGCTTCCAAAGCACTTCTTCCTGGGCACAGCTACCTGAGAAATGCAGGCTGGCCTCCATCGTCACTCTCGTTGTTTTTTTTTAAGAATCATTCCACAAGAATCTATTTCTCCTACTGCCCTTAATTCTGGTAGGAAGGATGGAGCCAGACATACTCGCATGTTATTACTCTTCCTTTTGCCCCAATTATATAAGAATACAAGGGAGAGTAAGGAGAACAGGACACTGTCTCAACAATGTCTCAGGGCTCAGCAAGAACTAGAAGGTGTTTCCTCCTGTTTAGCATCCCTCACTTGCTTTGTTGGTCCATGCGGTGTGACCAAGGAGCGTGAGGCTCTTGCCCTCGGCATACGATTTCAGAGAGAACCATAAAGCTCAGCCATCAAGATCCATCATACTTTAAAGCAGATAAACAAGATTAATGTAAAAGTCTACAATACATAAAGTATCAAAAATTTAAATAGCAACAGAATCTGCCAGCAAGATTAGGATAGACAAGTGAGGTGTATGGCTGGATCATATTTCTATTTAAAATGTTGATGTTAAAAATCATGTGTTTTTGCATTAATTACTTTTTAAAAGTCAAACAACATTCAGATATCACGCATCGCGGTGACTGAGATTTTGGGCGTCTCTGGTTTTGTGTCATGAGTCAGTGCCTTGCTGACCTCACCCATACCCTGGCCCTCCTGTGGGTGAATGTCCCCATTCCTGTGCTTTTCTCTAAGGACAACGTCTTCCTGCCTCACTTCCTAATAACTAACTGAGGTCCGCCAGGTGTCATGTCACAGAAGACATATTTTGGCTGAGCTGATGTGTTGGCTAGCTCATGGGTGGCTGCCTTTGCTCCCGACAGCGTCCCCTGCTTTGGTCATACATGGTGAGTGTGGAATCCCACAGACCCACCTGGGGGCAGCTGTACAAAGTAACTATTCAAAAGAGCGATGGAGAATCACAGTCACTGTTCATGTCCGTAGACTCTGCTTCAGTACAGATTTCTTGGGGGCATCGTTTTACCAGTGCCCATATGTGGATGGCATTCTGGAAACTGAGCAGGTGTTGTTTCCCATTCTACAGATGAGAAAACCCAGTTACACGGTCAGAATTTAAGGCATAGTCCAAAGATTCTCTTCCTTGGCCCATCGACTCAGGAATGTGCTGCCCGTATGTACATAGGCTGAAGGTATCTTATAATCCTTATGATCTTTTAAAGTATGATCTTTGAAAGTATCCTTCATAGGTATGTAACAACTTTCTGAGTGAGGTGATAATAGTAATAGTGACGATAGTGATGACAATAATAATAATAAAGTTGGCATTGATTAAGTGCTTCTTTTTCCTAGGAGTTCTACACGAGTTACCTCTACAGTTCTATGAGATAAGCATTATTATTATTTTAGAGAGGAAAACGAGGCACTGTTTGGCTTTACCAAGAGCAGGCGTTTGAACATGGGCAGTCCGGCTCTGGAACACACACCCTCTTAACTTCTCTTTTCTCCTACTTCCAACAAGCCCACGAATCAGTGAAGCTCATTTTATCAGCAGAATCCAGTTTCCAGAGGCAGACGTCTTTTATACACCCGTGGCTGTTAGTTTGACACCACCCCTGTGCTTT
>NW_006436812.1:1647075-1663161 GCF_000325575.1 Pteropus alecto | reverse complement strand
GCAGGGCCGGGCCGATGATATCTTTGGCTCTGGTGCTAGCGCAGTACCAGACACTGGATGATGATTGTTTGAAAGAATCGAAATAGGATGGAGAAATGCTGAATCAAAGCCAAAGATACCTGAGGCTTGTTTGCAGGTATCCCTCTTCCTAGGCTGGTCTGAGAAACAACACATGAGCAGAGGGGCCTCTTGGGAGAGAACATAAGAGGAGGGGCTTCTTCTAGCCTCCCCAGAAAACAAACAAAAACAGACTTTCCCCTCAGTGTGGAAAGGTGTTTCTTGCCTCACAAGGAACTCAGCACTGTCTTGTGTCTTTGTTTCCTGGTTCTTCCAAGTTCCTCCCTCCCCTTAAGCCTTCCCCACTCCCCCTTGTGCCTGGGTGTCAATTACAGCTGACTTAGCAGGCTCCAGCCCCCAACACAACAGCCAAGCAGGATGCCCTGGGCCCCATGGCATAAGGCAGTGCAGCTAATTAGCCAGGCTTGGCTGTGCCCTCTGCTTCAGTTTGAAAAGCTTCTTGAAAAACAAGTTTCTGGCAACATTGGAGCACATTGCTTTGTACTTTCTGTATGCTCTGTCTCCAGTATGGTACTAGCGGTCTCATTTCCTGCAAAAATAAAAATGAGACTTTTATTCCTGATGCTCTATTTTCAGCTGGCCTTTGAAATTCGGAGTGGCTGCTCATATAGATGTCATGATGATGATGATGGTGGCGGCTAACACTTACTGAGCAGATGATATCTACCATTGATGCATATTTACTCATTAGAGGCTCATAATTACCTCATTTTACAGAAAGAAAACTGAGGCTTATAGAGGTTAAGTAACTCAGTTGTGAGGATACAGCCCCTTCCTGTGTTCTTTCTTTGTCATGGGGACCGCCAGGTGTCTTCCACATACTCTCATAATCCTCTCCGTGAGCTTGAGTTCTTGTCATCTCCATGTTTTGGACTCTGAAGCTAGGTTTCATGAATTTAAGCGGGATGCTATAAACCACAGACCAAATCCGGAAGCAGGATTTGAACCCCAGTAGCCTGATCCTGGAGCTGCTGCTCTGTGGCTATGCTATACTCTCTCTGTCATGTAAGGCGGAGCTCCCGCCCCTTCACATAATGATGCTTTGTGGCATTATTCCCAGAGATGCTGCAGGATGCTGCAGGCTACACTGGACATGAATAGAGACCTGGGGAGCAGACGCATCTCTGTGGGGATTCCGGCTCTGCCACCTGTACCCCGTGTGATCTTAGGCAAATCGCTTACTGTCTCTGACATTCAGGTATAACTTCTGAGAAAGGAGATAATACAAAGGTCCTTATGAAAATTAGAGATAATCTGTGTAAAATAGCGTTTAGACACTCAGCGATTATTGTGGGTTCCAATAAAATTGTAGCAAGTGTCAGACCTGAATGCAAATCTTGGCTCTAGTCTGAGTGGTATTTGGAACATTGGAAGATTATTTAAACCCTTAAGTTTCCGTTTGCTCTTACTTGAAATGTGAATAATAGCAATATATAGTAAAATAGTAAAAACATTATGGAACTTTGTGAGGCACTGTGTGCTTAAACGCGGAGTATAACTGTGTTCAATCAAGAGTAGATATTAGTGTAATTATGAACCTGTTAGTTGGATCTGGGTAATATCTGTACACAGCAGAACCACTGTATTCAAGTCGAAGGAAAGTTCTCCAAAGAGAAAAAAAAAACAGTGATTTACAGCTTCTGTTCTTCCCCTCGTACTTTTCTATTGATTGAGGTGGCTTTATGTTGTGATTAATTAAAATCAATACCTTCACGCGGAAGCAGCAAGGTTTTTTACAAAGGAAGAGACTGCAGGGCTATGGCGCACTGTAGAAAGGGGTGTGACTCTTTCGAAGACAGTTTGTGGAGCCCACCACTTCCCCTCGCGCTCCAGAAATAACTTCTGTCTCAGCAGACCATAAGCAAATAAATATCTAAGGCATTGTTGTGTTTATTAAGGATGGAGAGTTCTGATCACTCAACGTGACAGTGGATGGTTTTTCAGAAATGCAAAGTTGTCTTGGTGAGTATTTCACCATTTTCTCATGCTGAACAAAAACCCCAGATTTGCTCAGCCTAGAAATGCGCTCAGCGAGGTGCCGGCTTTGCAAGCTTCCTGTGTAGCTAGGCGTGGCCACGTGACAAGTTCTGGTCAGAGAGATGTAACTGGAAGTTTGCTGTTGGTATCTGGGGGAGCTTTTGATTTCTTCATGGAAGGTGGCACCTGCAGGTGGCACTTTCTGTCCTCCCGAACTTTTTCTTTCTCACCTTTTATGGCGTCTTACTGGTGGAGCTGCAGCCACTGATTCATGTGGGACATCCGTGTGAGACGTTGGCTCTGACCTTGTAGAGCAGCTGAGTCGGTGACGGGAAAGGCTACCTCTGAACGCACGTCATGTAAAAAAATTAATCCTTCGTTCATTCATGCCTCTGCAGTCAGGATTTCTATTTGCAACCAAAATAACTTAAAAGTTATTGCAAAATTTTATTTCACATATAAACGTGGGGTGGTGTGTGTATGATATAGAACATTAGTTTTTCCATATATCTTACCTCTTCGATTTTTTGTTAGATATGAGGACCTCTTATCATGTAACCATTGTCTTGCCTTTTTTTTTTTTTTTCCTTTTTTCTCCAAAAGCTCATTTGCCATTTTCAATCAGAGGGAAGAATATTAAGGAAAGCACAAGCGTTCACTTCTCACTGGCAAAATCCTCAATCTTTGTTTGCGTGCTCTGGCCCATTGGCTAACTATGACCAGAAAAATGCCTTACAAACTGATATTTGACACAAGAATCAAAACAGTTCGGAAACAGCTTTAATAAATTTGAGGTGGCAAGTTTTTGCTGAAAAAAAATTCCAATTATCAAAAGACGTTGCTGTTTCTCAAGGAGAAAAACAACATGGCCAGGATTCCGACGTCCCTGACGTGAATTTGGTGAGAACGGTGAAATCAAAAAGTGGGAACGACCTGGTTAACAGGGACGAAAGCCAGTGTGCTTTCTTCCTCCCTCTGTGTCTTTCCCCCTATCCCTCTGTCTGTCTCTGTCTGTCTGTCTCTCTCTTTCTCTCATCGAACTTAACCCTTTAATGGCAGAAGAGAATAAACATACATCCCTGAATAGTGTGTGATATTCTTTCTTTGAAGCCGCCTGCTCTATCTTACATATCCGAGTACATTTTCATCGTTCCCCATCGTATACGCATGTTAGTTCATATCCCATAATGAGGGCCCCTGTGCCAATCGCTTAGCCGAATTAATGATCCAGAGAGATGTCCTTGTTTATTTCGTTGGGTGGTATAGACACTGGCATCCAATTCGAGAAGCTGGACGATCATTCTGTAGCCAGAAAAGCAAGTGCCCGAGGACAAGTTCAGCCACTTTCCATCAGAAAAGCCTTTTTCCAGGTAACAAAGATCACACTCTCCCCAAATGATCCCATTTTGATCTTCATTGAAACCTGTGGCTCATTTGCCAACATGTCATTTCTGTGGGTTCCATTTGTGAGAAAACGGAGTCTAATTCCAGGTCCCGCTTTGGGTTCGGGGTCACCATCGTTCATCCTTAAGACCTTCTACTGCCGCAGTCTGCTTCTCGTTTGTTAATCGGCATCAGCGATAGGATGCCTCAGACACGGCCTTGCAAACCAGTCCCTCGTCCCACAGAATGGCTCTCCACGTGAACGGTTCCAAACCACAGCTGCCGGGAGTGGAAAACTGCTCTGAGCCAGGAGCTGAGCTAAGCTCCCCCTTTCAGGTACATGGTCCCCTTTGATCTTCACAAGGAACGTGAGGAAGTGCATCTGCTGGTATCCCATGATGCAAGGCGCGGAAGCTGAGGCCCAGAGAAACCGGGTGAATTGCCTCACATCCCACCCCCGGGAAGTGGCAGTGCTGGGGCTTCCCCTTTGGCTTTCCCGTGTCCAAACTCTGGGCCATTCCGACTCTGCGTTGTTCCAGTAGCCAGGGCACTCCAAGCCTTTGTCTCTTGCTCCCACATTCCGCGCTCTCTGGCCCTGTCACCTGCTTTATCCTGTTGATAATTATGGAGCGAGGAATCACTAGTAACTTCATTAGAGGGATGTGCCGTTGTCCGTCCGATGAGTTTACTTAATCACTTCTTTACCTATAAATAAATTATGAGGAGAGTGGAGAATTATGAAGCGGGGGAGGTCCTCAAAAAAGCCAAGGGGAAACATCCCGAGTGATATAATTATCTATTTGCTGCTCCTACCCATAGACTCGCTGGCTGGCTTTCTTTCTTTTTTTAAATAGGATTATGGAAGATGAAAAGGAAACGCTTACTTCAGCTTTTAAGAGCGATGTAAGCAATTTTACATTGCACTTACTCCCCAGGGGTGGTGTGAAAATGTTTCTAGTAAATTAAAGTATAATAAAAGCACTGGCAACAACCCGGCAACTTTTATATTAATTTCTTAATTTTTCGCAGGCTTAATTATAAATCTCTTGAGGGGAAGAGAGGTGAGGTCTCTGGGTTCTTGGACAAACAGTGTACACTCACAGGCATGGTGGTCTGGCGGTCTGCGGGGACCTGTGAAGTTGGCCGTGTGGATGCCATAGGGGCACGTGCTCCTCCCAGCCAAAGGGTCGTGATGCCCACTGGACGAGGACATCGGGCTGGGAGGTCCAGTGGCATTGCTAAGTGGAAGGGACAGTACGAGACATGTCATGTGACTCCCCGAGTGGCAGCATCGTGCTTATGGTTGCCATGCCAGTCTGCCGTTCTACCGCCTAGGTTCGACACCCTGGCTCTTCTGTTACCTGGAAGAATTTGGTGAGCTGCTGCTTCTGTAAACTAGAGCTTATGAGGGTGTTTATGTCACATGGGAGGTGTGTGAAAAAGCTTGGGTCCTGCCAGGACTGCTGAGCCACCAAAACAGCCTGGGGCCATCTCCTGCCATGCCTGGAATAAGGCAAACCACAAAGATCCTTACAGATAGAGCCACTGTTAGCCGGGTTTTGTTCCTTGCTTCTCAAAGCATCCTTACTCTTAGTCACTAAATTAGAACTCCAGATTCATTGGATCACAAAATATTCACGCTGAACAGAATTTTAGGTCTCTCCAGTGAATGTTCCACATTATTTCTTCTTCTTTACCACTAAATACCTTTTGAGGAAAGTGAAGATGAAGGAGAGAATCTGCGAAAAATCCAGGGGGAAATGTCCAGAGTGATAGGATTGTCTGTTTTCTTTGCAAAGCTGGACAGATCCTAGTGAATGATGTTTTGTATTTTTCTTCTCTAGACCCAGGAACTTCCCAAGCACCAGGTTAGGATAGGTGATTCCTGTATCTTCTATTAGGTAGTGATTCTAACTCCATTTCTCACCTCTGCGCTTCTGTACCATGATGTGGCTTCAAACACATAATCCTTTTTAAATCATTTTTTCCTCTTGCCTCTCTTCTGAGCTGTGTGCTATTTATAAATAGGGGACTATATTGTATTATGTTCTTGTATGTCTGGCACATAGCAAACACTCCGTTAGAGATGAATGAATCAGAGAATGATCTACTTTGTAGTCCTGAAACATTAATTCCATAGTAGGTGAATAGATGCTACCCACAAACGCTTGTATGTGTGCGCATACGTGTACACACACACACACACAAACTCAGAGAGTTCCATGGTTTTAAAAACAAGCGTAGGATACATTGGATAAAAAGGATTGAAAAGATTTCTTTTTGCAGGACTTCTCAGTACCTTTAATATGCTAATGAATGCGAATCATAAATCTGCACGAGGGTGGTATAGAACAAAATGATTTCCAAACTTAATGGACCAAAGAAGACTTTTTTCAAAGAATATCTTGCAGGAACTCACTTTAATGTGAGTGATTATTTCTAATTTAAATTTTATATTTATTTTTTTTGAAATTTTGCAACATTTTTCTAACTTTTTATTCTAAAAGTTCTAAGCCTCTGGAAAAGTACACGACCAGCATCATGATACCTGTATATCCCTCCCGGAATTACCGATTTTTAACATTTCAGGACATTTGCTCATTCTGACCCTCTCTCCCTCCTCCATCTCTCTCTCCAAATTCTTTTACGGGCCTCCTTTCCTGACAACAAGAGAATCACTTTCTGGATGCCACTGGGATGTACTTCTCTGCTTGCCTTTAAGAAAATAACTGAACATGCTGTAGGGCAGATGCCTGTGTGTTTCACGTGTCTTTGTCGATGATTTATTAAATCCCATCCTCACAGACTCATAGAATCTCAAGAGGTGGAAGAGCCTGAAAAGACATCTCATCCAACCCCGGCTCACCTACCCACCCCTCCTGCATTCCGTATCCGTATTTCATGCGTTCAGATATCATTAATTATTTCTTCCAGCGTTGGTGAGTCAATTCTGAGTGGTATGGAACTTGCAAATAAAGCCTTGCGGAGCCTCTGCCTTCTTCCTGGGCCCCATCCAAATGGTTCATTAGCTGCCTGCATTTATCAAAGTCTCACATGGGTGCAGTAAGCCTAATAATATCAGCGCGGGAAGAGAACAGCGTTTTGACAGAGGACTGAAGGGTTTACCGGGTCTTGATTACCCACGATAATAAGAATGAGAACTTTGGCCTTGCCTATCCACAGAGGCACAGAATCAGGGACTATTCATGCTGGAAGGAATCTTAGGGGTCATCTGGTTCAGCCCCTGCATTTTTTTAGACGAGAAAGCAGAGAACAAGAAAGAGTGGAAAGTTTGCCTGAAGTCTCATGGCTGTCAAGGTTTCTGATTTGGGGCAAGGTTGTTTCCCAAGCCACTTGGCTGATCTCAAAACAGTAACAGAAAACTTTCGAGACACATGCACACATGGACACATGGACACATGGACACAGGTACACAGACCTCAGTGTGACTTTATTCATCGATGGAGCTTCTGTTTCATCTAGATATTACTCATGAATGGAGCTGATATTGATCTCCTGTTTGCAATCTAGAAATGTGAACTCGGTAGCAGAAATTTATCCAAATACATGGATAGGCCTTCCTCGACTGCCTGGCTCCCCTTGCAGCTGGCAGATGGGAGGGAGGAGGCTAACGATAAACGTCACAGGGCTGCTGGGATGACTGTCTTCTCAGTGAAATGACAGGGGTAGAGAAATGTGGCTGCAGTGAGAGAGTAGCTCACACAGTCCCATTTTATCCTTATTCGGGTCAGAACTGAAATGTTCGTGATGGCTCGAAGGAGACCCCAAAGGAAACTTGAGTTTACTGAGTACCAGCTAGGCACTCTGCACATGCATTATCTTATTGACTCTTCGTAATGGCCGTATCACTGATGGAAAAAAATAGGTATAAAGAGGCTACTATTTACCCTAAATCACGGAGCAAGTAAGTGGTGAAACCAAGAATCAAATGTGGGTCTAGAGGGCCTTCTCTTTTTGTTACAATCTCCAAGTTGTTGTTAGAGCAGTGAGAACATAGCATCCAAGAAATTTCAAAGAAAAACATCCCAAATGTTTACGTCGTCCTAACAGTAAATCGCTCCCTAAATTTGGGGAAATAAACTTCCAATTCCCTGCCTGTTTCTTTGGTGAGAACACTCTCTTCTCCCCAGTGCCGTGTAGAATGGTGCTGTCCAGTGGAATGTTCTGTGATGATGGAAATGTTCTAAGATCTTGCCACCTAATATGGTCGCTGTTAGCCTGGCGCTACCGAGCAAGCAGAATTTGCACACTGGATTTCAAAGACTTAGTGTAATAATAGAGGGTGAAACAGCTCATTGACACTTCATGAATATGAATTGCATGTTGAAAAGATAATATATTTGGCTAAGTTTAATATGCTGTTAAATTAGTTTTACTTGTTTATTTTTTACTTCTTAAATGTGACTACTAGAAAATTTAGAATTGCATATGTTGCTTGCATGGTATTTCTCTTGGGCACTATAGATCTGGATAGTTTGTCTATGAATATGCCTCTATATTTGCAATTATATATGTCTATATATATGTGTGTGTATCCACTTATTACCTATCTATTAAAGGTCCTTGAATATTTAATAGAAAAACAGCATCATATAGTATATAGCGATTTACAATTTGTTCTTATCTTTTAACAGCATATTTAGGACTTTTTTTCCCACATTGGCACATGTATAAATCAACATCATTCTCTTTATTTACTATTTGGTGATGTTTATGTGAATTTATGAGTTGCCTATCTATTTATATGCAGTGCCATGAGTGTATATAATGTATAAGAAGAGAAGCAAGTACAGTTCTAGAGAATACAGCCATTTAAGAGGTAGCCAGAAGTTATCCCTGCAGACTGATTTGAGAATAGACAGAGTGATAGGACCTATCTGGACGGAGATATTGATGGAAACCGAAAGATATAAGTTCTAAGAAAGACCAATGGCAAGATCTATGGAGAGGTCAAGTAAGAGACCGTGTAGAAACTAGCCTCTAGATTTGATAAGTAAAGAAGTGACCACTTGTCCAGGAAGTGAGCAGAAGAACATCTGAATCAGTACGAGTTGAGGATTAAATGGGAGGTGAGGCCATAGAGGCTAGGAATATAGACCCACCTCTCTTTCCAGATTGAAACTTAAGCAAGATAGTTTAATAAAACAGATTAAAGTTTTTTAGGTATTTAAAAAGGCACTATAAATAGAACCAAAGAGGAAGGCACACTGGGAACCTCTCCGCCACCTCTCTGCCTCTGGAAAAATAGCTATTTAATCTTCCTATATTAGAATATAAATATCAGGAGGGCAGAGACCATATGCTTTTGGCTCAACATATATCCCTAACAACTGACAAATGCCTGGCACATAGTAGGCACTCAACAAACATCAGTTAAATAAATGAATGGGACTGGAACTCTCAATTTTAGATTCCCTGGCCTTGCCTTTTTAAGCATTCCAACAGCACTTATATCAAAAGATGAAATTGCCTCACCGAAGTTATCTAGTTTAAGCAAGTCAAAATATCACCATACAGTTGTGGGCGTGACCTCGGACAAATTATTTCAGCCTACTGATGTTGTATGTCCATCTCAGGATAATTCGAGCTCAACCTATTATCAAGATCTGGGAAAAGAATACTCACCACAGTGATTTGAAGGTGGAAAACCATGGAATACCTTTTTAGGATGATTTTTGACAAAATGAGTCTCCTATTTCCCAGGGTACATGGAGAAGATGAGAAAAGTGGTTCTCACAATTTGCCATGAATGAGAATCGCCAAGGTGCTCATCAACTGCATATTCCCAGGCTCTGTGCCCAGATATTCTAATTCGTTAGACCAGTGGTGGGTTTTGGCCACCTGTGTTTCTTCAATTCAATTCAGCAAACATTTACTAAGATACATACATCTGTTTGTACAGGCCCTGCACAGGATGTCGGCGATATGTCAACGAGTAAGACATCTGTACCTTAGGAGGCTTGCAGTCTCATAAGGGTGTCAGCACAATAATTAGCACAAGTAAATAGACTCTGTCTTTGTAAGATAGTTCCCAGTTGATTATCGTGATCTGCCCATTTCTCAAATGATAATGGGCAGAAGAATTGCTTTGGGGATTTTGCTTGACATTCAGTTTTTGGGAGTTCACCCACAAAGCTTCTGATTCAGCCAAAAAGGCGAAGGTCCCACAGTCTGTGTTGTGACAGACCCCTCAGCATCTTAAATGCTAGTACTCCAAGGACGTCTTTTGATAACAACTGGCAGAGAGTGCGACTTAACCTCTAAAAAACACCAGTGCTGGCCTTAGCTGTTCAGAATTTCACCCATTCGTCAGGGTCAGATTCTCCACTCTGTAGGAAGCTGAGTGGACCCAGGCTAATCGGGAGGCAGCCTCTCACTAAGGGGTTCGTCCTTTCCAGAGGCAGCTTGAGTTTCATCCGCTGCCATGGTGTTTCTCTGTGGTGGTCAGTGCAGGGAAAGGGACTATCGTGAAGACTAGGTGTGAGGACAGGTAAGGATTAAAGCTCCATAATGTGAACCAGATGCTGTTAGAGCCACGAAAGGCTCTAGGAACCAGCTAATGATTTTACAGATGAGGTGGTTGGGTCCAGTGAGGTCTCCTGAATTAGCCTAGTGCACACACAGGGGACCAGCCCCAAAGGCCATTGTTTCCGATTCTCTTTTATCCAAAATTCATTGTATATCCTGCTGTGACGGGTGGCTATCGACCAGAAAACCTGATCCCATCCCTTTCAAATAGAAAAGAAACATTTCTGATATTTTATCAGCATCGTTGCCCATTGTCAAAGCAGGGTGCAGTTCATGAGAAAACAATAATGGCATTCTTTGTAAATCGCAGATTCTTGCTTGCCCAATTCCTTCTTTGCTTTAAACAAGAAGCCAGGAGCCTGACACTGGAAATGTTTCTTGTCCGAATTCTGGATAGACTTTAATTGCGTGGCTGCCGTCCGGCCCTCTCACAGTCCTCCCTTGGTTTTCTTTGTTAGTCCACTGTGTTTGTCTTCGGTTCTACTGCAGGGTCCATTGATGGACTGAACTGTACCATCCACGTCCCTTTCTTTGTCTCACTTTGCGAGTAAAATCGTTTGAGGCTGAGAGGTATCGATGGCTGAAAGATGGCTGGTGGCACTGTGGGGGAGGTGCCGGAGTTATAGACCTCAGAGGAATGTACCTTTCTGTGAGTCACGTTTATTGCTCAAACCATCCTTTGAGCATCTGGCTCCCCAATCTAACAACAACAACAAAAAATAACAAATTTGCATTATCAAAACTAGTGAATAGCGCAAAGCTTCATTTAGTGCCCGCATTTCCTCTGGTTGGAAATTCCTCCAGCCCTTTCTAAATGTTTTGCAGACCAAGGGGTCAGTCCACCCGAGGTGGGGGTGTGAGGGGTGGGAGAAGCAGTCGTGTATCACTGAGGAAACAGGATCTGTGACGGGGCAGCCTGGTAAGGTCTTTCCCTCCTTGTCATTTTATTCTGCATAGAGAGGCACAAGGGGCGCCGAACATATGGAAAGACTTGAGTTTAATCGTTCAAATTCTGCTCAGCCAGGACACTTTACTGTGTTTTGCACTGTCTAGCATTTGTGTGCATTAGGTGATATATTTAGTGTTTTTCACTCCAATCCAATTTGCCCGTGTCTGGCGGCAGCCCAGTTCCATGGGCACAGGTGGGGGCGGGGGAGAGGCAGCGAGACCAGGAACCTGCCAGGGTAGGGTGCGGAGGCGCTGCTGCTGTGTTTGACGGGTAGTCTTGCACGAATGCGCCGAAATGCTTGTGAAGCAATACCACCTCTTCCCCGAAAGTCTCTCAGGGACAAAATTAATGTATCTCATATTGTATTGATTGTAGCCAATAAGTGCCTAAATGATTTGATGTAAGGCAGAGAGAGATTATGCAGGGAAGGGGCGGGGAGGGGGGGCAGAGGCAGCGTTAGAAGAAGTATGTGGTTTAATTACTGGCTGAATTTCACCAATCTATCTCCTCCCTGAGGAATTTAACAAATAAGCCTAAGTGCACTTTAGCTGCTCTTGACATCTGTTGAAATGGTATCTGCCTGTGTTGAGGGGAGCTGGGAATTGGGTTTGGGGTATTGGTAGATTCAGGGAGCCACAGGAAGCTCCTTTCCAGTCTGCAGAATTAGGAGGAAGAAAAACACTGCATTAGCACTTTAAGGTTGAGCTATGGCGAGCAGGGCTTTATCTAATAGAATTCTGCCCTCCAGTTTAATGAAACTATCTCCATCTTAAACGCAAGGTTAGATATATGTGTCTATATTCTAATGATCTTAAAAGCCCGGGTGCTGACCCAAACACAGAATTGAACTTAAAAACTGGGTGGTGGATGGGCAAGTGCTTTACGTACCTGATTGGGAAAAGCACTCACAGTCACCTCCTTTTAATGGAACGTGATGAATTGCTGGGAAATTCCGTGTTCTTTTAGGTAAACAACAGAGGACTGCTTTTTCTTCCTTTCTTTTTTTAATGGAGAAAAAGAGAAGCCAAAACTCAACTAAAAGTCGATGTCGACCCCAGCACAGGGAAGACGAATGTCATGAATCTCCCTGTGTTTTGATTACATCAATAATTCAAAGAAAGTACTGTCCACTTAATCTCTTTTATGCCTCTCCAGCAGAAAGGATGCTGGTTTTATTCTGAAAGTCCTAAAGCTATCATTTTCCTCAGCTCTTTCTGAAATATGTGTTTTGTTACGCTTGAAACATTTATATATGTTACTGACCAAATTATCTGTAAGCCATTTGGTTTCAGAGACTGATAAAAATCCACTTTGGAGGATAGACACAAGGGGAGATATTATCAAGACAAAATTCCAAATTCAACTTGGGTATCCGTTTATCAGGACATGTCCTTGATTGGGCGTTCTCTTCTAGGTTTATTTGTTTGTGTATATTGGCCAGTCTTAAAAGAATATATATAAACATATACACACATATGCATGTGTGTGTATACATGTATATATGCCATGCATATGTGTCAGATAATTGTGACTAAAACTCTCCTGGGTTAGGTGGAAAATTAAAAATTCAGAACGACCATAGTCTGTTATCTGACACCCGTGATTTAGGCTAATATCTCCATTTACTGCTATGGACATTTCTCCTACAGTGTAGCTTTTCACAACAGAAATGGGTTATAAGGTGATCGATTAATTAGAGGTATGATTTGCATTACTCAAACCTCTACTTATTACATATTTATTGTGATCGGAAAGTAGTCCTGTGTTTGTCCATGTGTATGTATGTGTATGTGTTGGAAGTGGTGGTTCTCTTCTTGTATATGGCAGAGGATTTTGTACATCATCATCATCATCATCATCATTACTACTATTACTTTATAGGCCTAATAAAGGTGTTCTAAACTACCCAAGCTAACAATCTTGCTGGTGGAGATAGAAGAGGAAGATTTGAAGTAAAAGCTAGACATACTCACACATTAGATTGGTCCAGGTTTTACAGCTCAGCACATAACTATCTGTTCCTCTCCATGCCCCCATGCACGAACCACTGAATTATTAGAACACATCTATAGGAAAAATTACCTAGTTCCTGTGGGTCTGAAACTTTGTAGCCCCTATTCACTTTTTCCCACTGAAACTTTTTTTATATCATAAAAATCTAAACTTCTAGCCTTACCTTGGTAATTGGTCACCATGTTGATGGACTTGGGGCATGTTGAAGGACCATCAATGATCCAAATATATTTTATTAGTGATAATGTCAAGGGCATTTTATTGTATTCTAATTCTCTCAAGATTGGTCATGTAGGACACATGAAGCTTCTGATGAGCTGTTGCATTTGGGTTTCCTCTGCATTCTAAATAGAAGAAAGTTTGCTCCAATCTCCTGCTTTTAAATGAAAATAATCAATGATAATCAGTCTCCAGAGTAACATTGGAAAAATACAGGAATTTTTCCAGTTTTATATTGAGACAACTCTCTTTATTCTGTAGGTATGTAATATATATACACCTCATACATATATCCATCTGTCCACACATATTTGTTATGTAACAAATACTTATGTAGGGATTACATTAGGCACTATTGTAAGTGCTTTACAAATATTTAATTTATTTCATTACCTAACAATCCCTATGATGTAGGCACTGTATCTCCACTTTACTGAATGGGGCCAGTGAGGCACAAATTGGTGAATTAACTAGTCCAGTGTCACAGAGCTAGTAAATGGTAGGCCTGGGATTCTTCCACAGAACCCCATATCCTAGTACTTAGCAATCACAGTGGTTTGCACTTTCTACATGTCAGGTTGTAGGAATTTAATTTCTTTTCATTCAGTCTTTACAACAAACCTGCGAATTGGTTATCATCATCATTCCTATTTTGCAGAACAAGACTCAGAAGCTGAAAGACTAATGCATCTTTGGTCACACAGCTAGAAGGTGATGGAACTGAGCTTTTCATCCAGGCAATTAGATCACAAAGGCCACAACATATTGTAACGAAAACTTCATACATATAATACATGCGTATGTAGCATTTGTGATAAGTAGGACATGGATGCACATGAAAAGTGAAAATATGTTGAACTTCTAAGAGCGGAACGGCTGCTTGATCAGAGTTCATTTACATCCAAGAGCATTGCACCAGCAATAAACTTTAAATTAATGCTAACAATTTTAATTTGTGTCTTTTAATTGTCGAATTCTGAATTGGTTTCCAATTTCCCACAGAGTTTAATGTGTATGCAAATTACACAGCCAAGAAATTCAAGATACAAAAGATAAACTGCATTTTGCAAGCCTACCATAATTATTGCTTAATTTTTAAAGGGCGTTTCTCTTCGTCAGGGTATTGTTCAGTTTCCTGAAACTGAACAGAAGACAACTTTTGGTTAATGATTGGTATAAATCTTGTGATGGAACTTAATTGAATGCTAACTTTGTTGTTCTCACAACTGCAAACTACTCAATTCCCTATTTCTCTGAGGTAGAGTTTCTGGCTCTCCTAGCACAAATAACTTGTCTTCTAATAATAGCAGGAAAGAGTTATCAGAACATCCTTTTAACTGTCTGAAGGTTGTGCACTCTAATGCAAGCTGTTATAAAAAGGCAATAACAACTCTCACATCTATTTTAATACTATGTTTCTTATTAGTTCCAATTAGATTTATCAGTGATCAGTCCTAGCAAAATAAAGGAAAAAGATATCACTGAAGGAGACAGAAGTGATTCTGTTATTAACATTCAAGGTAGGAAATGCCTACATTTAAGGGGAAATATATATGTTTTTTGTATATGTGTGTGTGTGTATGTGTGTGTGTGTATGTACACATATACACATGTATCATGTTTAGTATAAAACGACAGCAACTAAACCAAAAGATTCGGTGGCTGAATAGTGATTTAACTACTAAGCATTTAATTTTCAAATTTGTTGATTGCCTACTGGGTTCCAGGGACTGTCCTAGGTATGAAGATTCAGTGTTGAGCAACACTTGCTAGTTACTGCCATTGCGATCAAATGTTTAAACATGAAACCAATAAGTAAATGATGGTAACTGATCGGAAGGATGGGGCAGAGAAGGGAAGTCAGTGAGATACGGAATGATTTGGGATCAGGGGCCGTAGTGGTCAACGAAGGCATCACGGGAGAGGTGATTTCTGAGCTCATGGGAAAGGATCGGCCCAGGAAGAGCAAGAGAAAGAATATTCCAGAAAGTGGGGAACAGTTGCAAAGGCCCAGGTGGGAATAAGCTGAGTGCATTAAAGAACCAAAAGAGGTTTTCATTTGGGTTATGTCTTTGTGATAGAATAATGATATGTCTTCTTAGTGTTTCAAAATGCCAGTCCCATTTCACATTATGTGTCATTTTCCATCAGACTCTTCTAATAACAAAGGACATTTAATGGATGAGGACAGACTATTTGTACAGAGGACTTAGCACACTGGGCTTTTTGGGGAAGGTAGGAAGGGCACTGTAGTTATGACTTCAGTTCTCATTTTGCTTCTGAGTTTTCTTTAAGATCCTCACAGAGGCTGAAACAATGACTCCGACTCAAGATTCATGAGTGGACCAAGGTGATCTGGTGATACTGAAACTCACTCTGTTTTTTTTAAATGGTGGTTTTAACTCTTATTATGAAAAATTTCAAACATATACAAAAACAGAATAGTATACTGAACCCTCACATACTCATCACTCATCTTTAAATCCTAAAAACTCTTGTTTCTTTTATACTTTAATCTTCTTCCCTCTACCCCATGAATAATTTCCAGCAAATACCAGACATTGTATTATTATTACATATTTCAATATGTGTATTCAAAAGATGAAGACTTTTTAGGAAAAAGTTTCGTATTATTATTAACATCACTGTGCATTAAATATTAGTGGTAATTCCTTAATATAATCAAATATTCAAACATTAGATCAATATTTCTGTATGTGTACTAAAAAGGTGAAGATTTTTTAGGAAAACGCATTCTCAACATGGTTAAGCCTTAAACATTAATATTCATTTCTTAATATAGTTAAGTATTCTTTCGATGTTCAAGTTTACCTGATTTTTATATGTATGTGTTTATATGTACAGAAATTATATATACACACACACATAATTTATATATGTATATAAATTTGTATATG
>NW_006436812.1:1587072-1646997 GCF_000325575.1 Pteropus alecto | reverse complement strand
AATAATATATATAAAAATATATACATAAAGCTTGCTGATCAGGAATTAAAGATTGCTATATATCAAATTAAATTTAGCTGATGTTTCTCTGAATCTCTTTTACTCTCCTGGTACCCACTCCAGCTCACTAACTCATTGTTCTTGTTTTTTTATCTTTGCAACCTATTTGTTGAGGATACTAGGTTATTGTTATTGAAGCATCTCCCCATCTTCTGGCTTTGCTGATTCCAGGCTCAAATTTGTGTTTTTTGTAAACTGGTGGTTAGAGCCAGTAGTTCGATAAGATTTTGGTTCAATTGATTTTTGGCAAAAACACATTATAAACGTTACTGTGTACTTCCTTCAGAAGGCATTACATGTGCGGCTGGCAGTCTTTTGGGTATCTTTGTAACTGACAACCGTTATTACAATTTCTTCTTCATTTATTATGTGGAATATTTCTACAGAGAGAAATCTCCTATTATTATTATTAATTTATTTATTTTTGGTTACCCTGAGGTACAGTTCGCATAAGAAATACAGGACACACACATCTTTCTTTGCAGTTTTCTACTTTTCAAATGATCGAGTGAGTCTGCTTGAGTCTTCCGGAAGTGACCAATAGTTTTCCTAAGTTCCATTCTGAAGCCTTGCTGTTGGCCCATGGCAGCTTCTTCCTGTTGGCTTCTGTGTGTCTGAGCAGAGAGCATCTTTGCTTTATGAGATGACAAAGTGTTCCCAGTCAGCTTGTACATTTCCTGCCCCTAACCTGGACTTAGCCTTTATTTTATTTTATTTTATTTTATTTTATTTTATTTTATTTTATTTTATTTTAATTTAATTTAATTTAATTTAATTTAATTTTTTCTTTATTTTATTTTATTTGAATTTTATTATTTTTTATTTCTTTTTGATGGAGGCTTTTCAGAACTAATAGATAACTCAGTTTGGGAAAGTTAGCGAACATCTTTATTTTTTTTTAAATCTCTATTCAGCCCCCATTTTACTTTCTTCTGGTAAGATGGTCCCTCTTTTCTGAGAAGAGCAGTTTTATTTGGTTCTTGTGTACAGGATTGAGCGTGTGGGAGAGGCCTGGACATTCAGAGTGACGATAGTCCTGGGCTTAATGATTTATTCAGAGATGCTCTCACATGCAGGTGGGCCACTTAGAGTCCCCTGTGGCACTGGGTGGTTAAACTCTACAGAGGAATCATCCCTTCCTCACAAGGTCGTTACGCTGGTTAGAGGTGAGTCTACGATTATGGTTGCCACCTCATTCTCAATATAGAGAGACACAATCTGAGAAACTGAGAAAGGAAAAATCTTAATGGCATCCCTTGAGGCTGTGCCTGAAGTCAGTTCTACCTATTTTGGAATTGTGCAACCTCGTGAGCCAGTACATTGCCTTTTATTCCTTAAGCTATCTTTGTTGTTGGTGGTGGGGTGTGTGTGTGTGTTTGTGTGTGTGTGTGTACATGTACACACGAAAGGGTCTTCTCTAATACAAGGAGGCTTTTCTATTTACAAAACCAAGATATTTAAAAAGATCTTCTAAAATATTTTAAAATAGCAGGAAGTGGCTTAATATACATTTCTTAAATATCTACTCTGTATGAGGAAGTTGTTGTGCTTGAAGCTACGTGATAAAGGAAAATTAGCCAGACAGGACTTTGTCTCAACATCCTAATACAGTCAATAAGTCAAGACATGGCTAGAGGTCATACTAACATAGGACAGAAACAGAGTTAGAAAGCACGAGGAGCCTGGGAAGGGAAATGAGGCCATAACTTGAAGTGCTTTGAATGCAAAGGGATGCTGATTTTATTCTGTAAACTACAAGTAGATCTTGAAGGATTCTCTCTCTCTTTTTTTTTCTGTTGTGTTTTGTTTCTCAAAGAAAGGCAATGCAATTAGTTTGTGCTTTGCAGAGATAATTCTTGCAAGAGCATTGCATTAAATATATTTAAAGACAGAGGATGCTACACTAACCATTTAGGAAAAAGGTTCTGAACCCCTTTTGAATCTTGCTCCTCAGAAATGCATATTTCACTCTCTTTTTTTTTGCATAAAATATCAAGTTAAAAGACCTCTGAAGAAAAACTAGGTATTCCATGACCCTTTTGCTTAGCTGTCAACCCAAAGGTTGATGCATGCAGCATTGACGGAACGTGAGATACTCCAGTGATACTCCAGTGATTAAATATAACGATTACAATTAAGTCAAGTTTTTTAGAAAAAAAATATGATATTCACATCAAAACTCCTAATGTTATGACCAGAGCTGCTTGGGATGAGACTAAGGTCAGCCTCTTGTCTAGGTTCTACTCAGAAACTACAAAGACTCCCTCATAGTTTTCAGAGGGCTGGTTATTTGGAGAATTGCTTTCAGCAGGTCAACAAAATGGTAATTAGAAGAACTAATTATATTGATAACATTGATAATATATTAATAATATCTGTCTGCCTCCCTTTAAAAATACTATATGTCATTTATCCAGTGTAGAAATCACCTTTGTCTTATTCAAGAGAGCATATTTTTAAATGCCATATATATAACATATTCTAATTCAAATACATATAATATACATTATGTATATATAAATAAATCATATATACAAGTTACATATAAATTATATATAAACATATATAAATATATGTGTAATTTGTGTGTATATATGTGTAATGTGTGTGTGTGTGTGTATATATATATATATATATATATATACACTACACACATAAATTGACTCAATTCAGATATCCAAGGCTATGCTGTTGTGCTACCCCTATAAACATCGGGGGAAAACGAAAACACCCCAAGAGCAGACCAGATCCCAACTCATCCAGTTCATTGTCCTTGTGGAGTCACCTTAGTGTGGCTATAACCCAGCCTCACAGGGTCATTAACCTGATGAGTCAGTGCTCCAAGAGAGAGGCCATCTCTTTGCAATGGACACATTCTAAACACGTTTAGATTTATTAACGCAATGAGTCTCCATTTAGTGACTTGAATGTAGGAAGAGTTTTCCTGGGAGGCTCCAATACTCGTATTCCACTGTCAGAGCATTTTCCCTGCACAGGGAAACGACACAAGAAGCCACATAATGATCAGAAATGTATGATGAGCTAGCATGTAAGACAGGAAATCTTGGTTGGACCCCATTAAGACAACCCAATTCATTTGTCTCTATAGCTACATAGACCAGCTATTGAAACCTGTTGGAACTGGGTGGGCTGAATCCTTAAATAAAAGCATAGTTTCTCCTTTGTCATGTGTAGGACTTAAATTCTTAAAAAGTGCATGCTAATGGCCTTCCCCTTGTATTAGGGGGGAATTTAATCATCCCTTGCTTAGGTTCCTGTCCCCTTCTTCCCTTTGAATGAGAGAGTGCTCTTGCTTGCTTTTGTAGGTAAAGACTATGTTGACTAATACAACAGAGGAGTGGAGAGAGGAAGAAGGAAAAAAAGACATCTAATATACAAAGCTTCTGTGTGGAAAGATAGTTGGCAGAAATGGGGAAGGGGAGCCCAGAGGCTGCATGGCTATGAGAGAATTGGAGCAGAAAGGACAAGTTACAGACAGTTTTGACGAATTATATCTTTATAATATACGCCATTTAGTAATTGACAGTAAGGGTTTCTAGTTTTCTGTGGGTTACCCTGTTGATAAAATAGCAATTAAAAAAAAAAAAACACACCAGATTGATTGAGTGTTTAACTCTAGGCACTATGGTAAGTGGTTTATATTTATTGTTCTGAGAAATAGAAGAGCAGCCCCTGGCACGTCCTATCAGCTAAGCCGTGGTGCTGGCAGGAGCCAGCCTGACATTCACAGACAGACAGGCCTCAGTGTTCTGTTAAACACAGACCACCTCACAAAGCACTCGCAAAGCATCAGACAAGGCCACCCCAAGACCGTGACAGTTACGACAAAACAAGACCACTCTGCAATCAGGTCTGACCTCTGTTGAAAACACAGACCTTGCCTAAACCACAAAAATGACTGGTCATCTCCCTGTGGCTAAAATGAGTGACTGTTCCTTCGTTACCAACTACAGTTTTAGCTCCACTATATCCTTCCTTCCTTCCAGATAAGCTTTATTAAAATACTCAATAATAAAATTGCTCTGCTTTCTGATGACATCCAGTCCAGAGAAGAACACTGATCTCCTGACCCCTTCCCTGAGAGCACCTAACACGAGCCCAAATCTCATATGAAGTCACCATCTTATTGAGACACCCATGGTTCTCCAGGGTATACATTCTCCCTCTTTGCAACAGGTAATAAACCCAGCTTTGCTCAAGCACAGGTGTGGGTTCTGGTCATCTTTGGCTGAAGAGCATGGATAATCTTATTACTTTTTTAAAAAAATAGTTTACAAAGAAAGGAATACTTAATTTGTTTAAGTCACATGCTCAAGGAGACGCAGTTAATAAGTGATAGGACCACACTTTGAACCCAGGCATTCTGTCTGCGGAGATTCTATCCATCATTTCCATTTACCACTCCACGCGAATCTTTTCTTTCTGTGTTTCTGTGGTGTATTAGTTTTCTATCGCTGCCACAGTGGCTTAAGATGACATAAGCTTACTATCTCACAGTTCTATGGGTCAGAAGCCCAGCTGGCTCGGCTGGATTCTGTGCTCTGGGTTTCACAGGGCCAGAGCTGAGGTGTTGACTGGATGGACTCTTACAAGGACGTTCGCAGAAGAATCCACTTCTAAGCTCACTCGGGAGGTTGGCGGCATCTCGATTCTCGCAGCTGCAAGATTAAGGTCTCTGTTTCCTTGCTGGCTGTCAGCTGGGGACTTCCTTTACCTCCTAGAGGCCTCTTCAGTCCTTGCCTGTGGGCGCCTCTGTCTCGGAGCCACTAATGAATGACATGAGCCCTTTTCACGCTCAGAGTCGCAATGACTTCCTCTTCTGTCACATCTCTCTTACGCCAGCTGGAGAAAGCCCTTGACTTTTAAGGGCTCCTGTGATTGGATCGTGCCTCCAGAAATCCAGAATAATCTCCCCGTTGTTAGGTCTACAACTGTAAACTACATCTGCAAAGTGCTATTTGTCATGTAACCCATCCTATTCATAGGTTCTGGGGGTTAGGGCACGGGCAGCACTGGGGGTCATTTTTTTTCTGCCAACTTCACATAGCTATAACCGTCCTCTCACCATCTTCTCATGGATTTAGCCATTCTTTTAATATGTTAGTGCATTTCTACTCCCTTTGGTTTGGAAGCTCTTCTCTTGAATGGGAGTTTGCATGATTTCTGCTCTCACTCTCTTGGCAGTCAAGGGTGAACTCCCACGAAAATCATCTCATTTTCCTACGTAGAGGTACTTAGGGATTGTGAGGGATGGTGAGGCTGCAGCCACTCTAGCCTGTGCATTTCTGCTCACCAAGGAAAACCTGAGAATTAGCAAGTGTAAGTGTAGGAGGTGGGGAAACCTCCGTGGGATCTCAAGATTGCTAGCCAGGGCCACCTAACACAATAGGTGCTCAGAGAAGCATACAAAGTGGCAGTGGATCTCAGGAACAATAGCCAAGGAACCAATTATGACCCTGGGCTTCAGGGTCCCTCGTTCAAATTAGCATTAGCTGCACACAATTAGCAAACTTGACATTCAGTTTCTCACCATACCTGCAGCTATCATACTATCTGATCTCATGTGAAAGTTATTCTTGAAAACAATCCATCTACAACATAAAGGGAAGAACTGCTCTCAGAGAAAAATTTGTTTGCAAATTCTGTTTTTTATCCTCTTTGCCTTGAGGATGATCTTGTTGGTGAGCTGGCTTTTGTGGGCCTTGAATGGACCTTAAAAAGTTTTAGAAAGCAAAATTCAGTTAACAACGTAATCATTCTAGAGATGGCCTGCTATGCAAATGAATGTGATTCTCTCTAGCTTCGTTTCCTTTTTTTCCCTTTAAATCTATATGTGTGTCATTTGAAAACAACGCATCAGACAGCCCAATGGGATGAGGGGGGCATCTTGAAATGAGAAAATCTCTCGCCACAGTGACAAATCCACAGGCCTCGCGAGAAACCCCGCAGATCACTAACACATGGCCATGAGAATATATTGACTGTGGCCCAAGCCATGAGCAGATTGATCAATCCAGCAGACTTGCATTAATTGTGAACTAGAAGGGACCATGCAATCAATGATAGGAATGAAAGCGCTGTAGTAATGATGCCACATCTAGCTAATCCAATAATGGAGAAGCTGATGTATAGCATATTGGAATTCTACCGTCTGGGCACTTGTCACCATAAAGAATATCCCGCAATTATGGGGAAAAATTGAGCAGGCAGCAGTTGAGCCAACCTAATCAGCCTGATGCCACAGTAGTTCTCCTGATTAAACACTAAATTAAGTGGCGCTCAGCTCTGTCACCTACCTGCGTTATGAAAAATAATCCTAGTGCTAATGTGAAAAGTTTGTATTTTAATCAAAGCAAACTATGAATGTTAAAATATTCCTGGGCTATTTTGGTGTCCTTCAGCTGTGAACATGTCTAACAATTTATAAATGGATCTTTTGCCATTGGCTACAAGAAAAAAAGGACCGGTTCTATATTGGGAGGTAAGGTTTCCTGTGCTAAAAATCAATTAGGCTTGATACAAGCTCAGAGAACTTAAAGAAAAAAAAAAAAGAATGCATTCAAGAGGCCCTGGGAGAATTCAAATTTAGTTAACTTCTATAACTGTTTGCCTAAGGGCATCAACTCTATTCTTTGTCGAAAAGCACGTGATCATTCCAGGAGGCTTGAGGCTTAATAAGCTGTGGATACTACAAGGACCCCTTACTTGCATGTGCCATTATTAAGTCCTGCACACAAATCCACTGAGAGTCTAGGACTAAATGGCAAATTCTCCAGGACCAAGAGAAAACTGTTTTTCTTTTTTTCCCCTGGGAGTTTGGGGAATGCAAAAGGAACTAACTTGCATTATGAGCATCAAGCCCGCATTCTGGTTAGACTTCCTATATAAGGCCCTTTATATAGGATGCACACTGACAAGCCTGGTTGATTGCTGTGTTTGTAGGAGAGAAGCCTCAGAGTTGACTGGATCCACTAACATTTCTACACCTTAGTGGCTGGAAGCCTGGTGGTCTGAGAGAAATGTACATTGTAGCAGGATGGAGACACTCTGTCTGGAATCTCTTTGCTTGATCAGAAGACACTGGGCTAATGAAGTTCTTCCATTAAAGTGAGTCAGAGCAGGGCAGTGAACAAGACCAGAAATCAACTTCCTTCAGCTATACTTGTCTATTACACTTTGTTGTGTGTATATTGGTTTTTTTTTTTTTTTTAATTTCAAGTAAATTTGTGGGGATGTGCCTTTGGTTGGATTATTTTTTATTTATTTATATAAAGAGTTGATGGAAGAAAGGAAAAACTCAGATTGTATCTATAGAGTTGTAAAGTCAAGACCTGTGAATTAATTTGGATTTATTTTATTTTATTCATTGACAGCCATTCATATAGCCCCCCATCTGTGGCAGGCCTGGTTCTAAGGGTTTTTATAACATTAATACATTTAATTTTTCTTATAATTTTATGAGATCGAGAAATACTATCACTATCGCTACTTTGCAGAGGAAGAAACCGAAGCCCAAAGTGCTTACACAACCTACCAAGGTCTCATAGACTAAATGGCAGGTGGTGATTTGAACTCAGCAGACTCTTTTTCCTGCTATATCTCGGTATAAGAGGTTGGTACTGGTGTAAGAGGTTGATTTGAACTCAGGCAGACTCTGTTTCCTGCTGTATCCTGGTGTAAGAGGTTCGTTTGTTCAATGACATCAGTCATGTGAAATGGGAAGGGCTGGGGTGCTGTCAGATGGTATTAGTTCAGGCTCTGCAGTCGGTTCTTCAGACCCCTCTTCCACCACCCTTTCATTCACCCTCTGACATTCTTTTTCTAAGCAGATCACGAAGTGACGGTCTGATCCGAGTCATCTGGGTCAGCCCTTCCAGGTCAGACAACATTATCTAGATCTCCAAACATACGGTGTCTCCAATGAGAAGCCAGCTATAGAATTCACCCCGCCAAAGATCTAGAATGATCCTAGGGTAATATCACGTTCACTGTCAGTGACTGACCCTTACCGAACGCCGAGGGCTCTAGGAGGGGCTTTTGTTCCACTTTCTTAATCAACTCTTCCATAAACGTGCAGCACACGCCCCCAAAATTTATCCCCACTTTAAGGATCAAGGATCTGAGGCTGAGAGACCTGAGTATCCGGTAAATGAAGTCACACAACTATTACTGGCAGACCCGGGAATGAAACTTAAGTTCCCTCCATTCTATTCTTTCATCTACAAAACGTGACTCATCTCCATCCACCAGGTGATGTCTGGGGCCGTGTGGGCATATCAAGGTCAGTAGCCTTCAGTTCTGGTGACGTGGAAAGTGACTTCTGCCTCATTTCTCAAGCTTTGTTAACAGACGCCTAGAGAGACAACAAAAGGACAAGAACTTCGGAACACCGTCTCTCTGGCCTCCCTCCTTTCTTTCTGACGGCGATTCTTAAATATTTGAACAGTGCACAGGGCATTGTGTTCCAGAAGGAAATGAAATCCAGTAGACGATTCCTTATCATGGGACAGTTAATATTAAGCTGGCTCATCAAGCAAGAAAGGCCAGTGGGTCTTGCCTTATAATTGTTGGGAACTTACAGGCAGCATGCTGTGTCATGGTAGAAATTCTGGGTTTCTTTCATGTTTTGACTAATCCTCGCAGATCGTTAAGCTGCCATAATAAGCAACTCTGCAAAGTCTACGGGAAAGAGAACAGATCTGTCTTAATCCCTCCACCCCCCCCATTTAAGCGATACTACTTATTTAGGCAGAAACTCAAAAACCCTCCCAAGGAGAGTAGTCTTAAAATGGTTGCATTCCCTTTCAAGGAAATGAAGCAGTAAGGTACATTTATCTACAGGGAGCTGAGACTGATGCTTCTCCAGGTGCTTCAACATGTTCAGCCTAGAGTGGCCTTCCCTTAGACCCTTTCTACCTAGTGCTGTGATTCCGAGAAAGCGTGCCTCTGCTTACCACCTTCTCCTCACTTCCAGCTAAAGGACTATTTTATTTATGAGTCACAGAAAATAGCTCAAGCCTCAAAGGAAATTTTGCATGAACTGAGGGTAGGAATTTGGCTGTTCACCGAGAAAGTTCAAATGACACCAGGACACACATGTACATGGTTCCTCTGTGTTCTCCTCTATGCATTAGCTTTCTTCTCTCTTTTTGCCAATAGCATCCCCAATCGACACGGTGGCAAGGGGCTGCCAATACCTCCCAAATCACAAAAATGGCAATCCACCATGCAAGAGAATGGTTTTCCATTCTATCTCTCCTTGATCAAATTTCAAATTACCAGTGGAAGGGTTTATTAGCCCAATTTGAATCAATTGTCCAGTTGGCTCTGGCTGGGTATACTCTTTAGAAACAGGACTGTTTTCATTGCATGCATGTGGCTGAAGGTAAAGGGACAATTTTTTGAAAAGGTGTCCCGAACATCCACTATAAGACACATCTCATATTTCCAGACTTATTTTCCCCCCAAAAGAATCAGTTATTGAAAACTGTCCAGTGGCTGAAATCTCGAGTCATCATAATGAAGAGGAAAGAAAGGATGTTCTCCCAGTGGTACCAGACAAAACCCCATTCACACTCACTGCCTGCTTGATTGATTTTGCCTTTCTTGGGGACCCATGACATGATGGATATAACTCCCCAGGGAATTAGCACTCCCGTTAAGGTAGCAAATGAACTTTACAGTTTATTTTTGCATCAGTTGCTGTATTTAAAACTGGATGAATTGAAAGAATTGACTTTGTGAACAGTAATGAAGAGAAGAAAGAGCATAGATTTTGAAATTCCAGCTTTGACACTCGTTGGCCTAATTCTTTTATCTAAAAATTGGTATAAACATAGTTCCTACCCAGGGCTGTTGAGAGAATTAAATGAGATAAGCTGTGTTCGTTAAGGCATGTTAAAGATTTAGCCAAAGGTTTTGCTCATAGTATATATGCAATGAACAAAAGCCAGTCTTACTCCACTGGAAGTGGTTTTGTCCTACCCAGGGGACAGGTGATAAAGTCTAGAGACATTTTTGTTTGCTACAGCTGTGAAGGGGATGCTCCTGATGTCCAGTGGGTAGAGTCGAGGAATGATGATGACTATCTTGCAATACACAGGACAGCCCCCCACCACAAAGAACTGCCTCGCTCAAAATGTCAATAGTGCCACGGTTGAGAAGCTCTGATGTAACATATTATCCCAACATCACTATTGATGTTATGTTACTTAGAATTGTAGAGGAAGGAAGATGATCTTAATGAAATCCTTTATTTTCTATCCCCCACATTAAGGTTTTCTCTGAAAGAAGGAAGGGGGAGTTTCAGGGACTGCAGAGGAAATCGGGTAACAGTTTTCACTCAGTAGAATAAAAACAAATACATAATGTATTTTAAAGTGGCCGATTTCTTAGGATAGGGACTTTTGTATACAGAATCCATTTTTAATAGAACTGTCCAAAGTTCTGAAACTTTGGCTCACATTCAAAATTATGTGTAAACTGAAGTCTAAGTTGAATAATATTCTTTGCAAAAAATGCATCAAAAAAGAAAAAAAAAACTTTAGGAAAGACATTCTGACTTCCATTCCCAGTCTTCTAAGGTGATGGCAGTCATATCTTGGGTATCAGAGGAGAGTGGGTACTGGGCTAAAGACTGAGTTCTTACCCGGCTGAAAGCTTCATGAAAACAGGAATTGTGCTTACCAATTTTTTTGGCATTTTTCTTTCTTTTTGTTTTTTGTGGGTTGGACTTTTTAAAAAATATATATATTTTACTGTAGTAAAACACAGAACATGAGATCTACCGTCTTAGCATGTTATATTAAGTGTACAATGCGTTATTGCTGACTACAAGTACAATGTCGTAGAGCAGATCTCTAAAATTTACTCATCATGCTTAACTGAAACTTTATTCCTATTAATTACTAAATCCCTATTTCCTTCTCCCCCTACACCCTAGAAAACCATCATTTCACTCTCTGATTGTATGAATTTGACTATTTTAGATAGTTCATGTACATGCAGTCATGTGGTATTTGTCTTTTTTGTCTGGCTTATTTCATTCCTCTTACCATCCTCAAAGTTCATTTATGTGTCTCATATTATGGAAATTTTTAAAGGCTACATAATGTCCCATTGTATGTATATGACATCTGGGGTCTGGGATGATACATAGTTAATGTTCTTTTTTTCCTCTCCCCTTTCCTGCCCTCAATAATCTGGATTTGTCACAGTGATAGTAGTAGTTGCTTTGTGCCATGATTATTGAAAGCCTTTCGTATATTTTCTCTCATAGAATCATCACCTTTGGACAGCATTGTAAAGACATTATATCATTATAGAAAAGCCCGCCGAGGTTACGAGTGAGTGTATGGTCTGGGATTGGAAACCAGGAACTCCTCCTTAAGTCATGAGACTGTTCTAGACATGGGCTGGATCTAGAACACTGCTTCCCAGCCCTGGCTGGACATCATAATCACCTGCCCAAGTTGGCGAGAACGCAGACACCTGAGCCTGGTTCTAGATCTCGGGGTCAGAATCTCCTGGCATAGAGAGCACTGAGCAGGAAGTTTTGGTGGACAACTTTGAGACACAGCCAGGAAAGAGGAACAGGCATCCTTCCCTTCCCTTGTCAGATGTAATCTTAATTTTTGGGATGGCTTTGGAGAGGGGCATTTGCATTATTCTGAGTTTCTGGCTAACTTAAGAGCCAGTTAAACACCCATTTGTTGTTCCTATTCTATTCTATTCTATTCTATTCTATTCTATTCTATTCTATTCTATTCTATTCTATTCTATTCTATTCTATTCTATTCTATTCTATTCTATTCTATTCTATTCTATTCTATTCTATTCTATTCTATTCTATTCTATTCTATTCTATTCTATTCTATTCTATTCTATTCTATTCTATTTCATTCCCAGTAACTCATTTTTATGCCATTTTCTTATTTAGGGAGTGAAAAAGATATATTATTCCATAGTGAAGAATCGTGGAACATCAAATTTGTTTGGTTTTAATTGTACCTATAGACAGAATCAGCATAGGTCAGAGAAACACAAAAATCTATAAAAAGGGCAAAGATCCAGTTAATCCATCATTCCCATTAGTTGGTAACAGACATCACCAGCGCTTATCCCATGTGGTTACAGGTTTCCTTTCTGGTTACAAGGAAGACCTTTCCCAGTCCCCCACGTCAGTTAGGTGTAGCCATGAGACTAGTGCTGGCCAGTGGGCTGTGGACAGTCGCAATGTGTGTCGCTTCTGAGACAAGGCATGAGAGCGTGGGCGTAAGATCTCCAAGCACGCTCTGTTTGCCACAGTGCCTCTGAAGCCCTATGTTGAGGTGCTAGAATCTCCACCCGCCTGAGTCCTTGGGTGATCACATGGAACAGAAGCTGCCTCACGCAGAGTCTGTCTTCGACGTGAAGCGTTTGGGAGAAAGGACCACCTACTGTACGACGTCACCGAGGACTGGGAGTGTATGTCACGCCATAGTAACAACGAGCCGATCTTCTGGGGCTTTTGAAGATGGCTATGTAATGTTTATTGTTTAAAGCTGGACTTGAGTCCTGCAGACTGGATTTAGGTTGGGGCTCCCGTTTCACCCCAGCTTTCAGACTTAACCTGGCACTGAACTGCTTTGAGAACAGGTCTAGTCGAAGTGCATTAAGTCCATCTGTGTGGCAGCCCCCGCACACAGGGTTTTTATAGGCCTCCTTTCCTCCCTTCCCTCTAGGTATTCCGTCACATGAGTAGACACTCACCACTTGGTGGGTGCAGAACGGGAGAGATGTGATGCCGAGCTTGACCCAGGTCCGCTCGATGCCCTTGACTGGGTTTTGCTCACCTCTCAAGTGGAGTTGATTAAAGTACCGACTTTAATGGCACGTTACTCTGCAGTCTTAGGATTCTGTGAGCACCCTTTGCGACAGAAACTCTGGATGCCTCTTAGGTCAGGTGATTCGTCATTTGGGTTCTGCCAGCACTTGCTGGAGAAACCTTGAGAGCGTTTCCTCTCGGGTTGTCACTGGAACCTCATTTACCAACCCTGAAATCTCTGGCTTGTTTTTTTCTTTTTTTTTCTTTCTTTCTTTTTTTTTTTCAAGTGGTAAATGTTTCATCATTATTTTTGTCTCCCGTTTGAGCTGACCCTCTCTCTATCATGACACTTGGCTTCATCCTTCAGCCTCTCTCCCTCTCTCTTTTATGGTTCCATGTTGCTGTGAGCAGAACTCATTTTTCACAAGACAGATGGTGGCAACCCCGTTCTCTCTAAATAAAAAGGCAAAACAGCTGTTAAGGTGCAAACAGAGTCATGGCCAGCAAATCGTATCTGCTTCAAGTGCTGGCGAAGTTTCCCTGTAGGGAAGAGGAGCTATCTAAACAAAATGTGCGGTCTCGGCTGGGCTCTGCCAAGGCCCGAGTATAGAATGATGGCAAATAATGGAAATTTATAGCGTGCTATAGATCCAGCCCCGTTCTCTCTTGGCGGGTGCATAGTTAAATGCAATGCTAACGGAGCCAAAATTTATCGCTCTCTAATAACGATAAAATGCCATCAGAGAATGAGATAAATCTTGGCCCCCAATCTTAGCATGCAACGCACACCCTCACGCGCACACACACGCTTGTAAAATACAGCCAGATACTGCTAACTCAGGAGTCTGCGTCCGGAGGAAGCCGACGGAACAAAGTACAGAGAGTGTTTTATAGAGGACTGCAAATTGTTGTTTTCATGAGCCTGGGGTCAAGGTACAATGCAGCCTCGGGTTGAAATGAGTGTCGCTTTGTCTCATGGCTGATATATACTTGACCTTGGCAAAGAAAGCTTTTTCTCTTCTGGATGCTCAATAGCTTTCTCTTCACCTTTTCAGAGGCCTGCGACAGGTCGACTTCTAAACAAATACTGATGAATTGTAACCCTCCAGGAGAGAATCATTGTGTTCTTCCTTTTCTTTTAATGTGATCTATCTATTTCTCGATTTCTCTCTCTCTGTCTCTCTATTTCCTTATCTATCTATCGATTTATCTATCTGTCCAGAATTTGGAGTCTCAGAGGCTTCAGAGGAAGAGCATGGACAGGAAATAAATTTTCCAAAAGGCCATGTTTGCCAACTGCCCACGGTAGGTGACTTAGGAGTGCCCTGCTCCTCTCTAGGCACGTTTAGTATTCAGAGAATGAGCTCTGACCGAGCACTGACCATGAGGCCGTCCCTGACCCTGGCGGCAGGTCCTGCCGGCTCCTTTGCTGGTGTGCACAGACACCCACCTGTCTCTCTCTTCGACCACCGAGAATTCATGAAGTGAAGCTGGCCTGGAGCCCCTTGCTGAATTCTGGTGACCATTCCTTTGGCAGGTTATTCCTCACCAGCAGCCACCCCGAGGAGGGAGGCTCTCATCATTCTAGACGTTTCCTCGGCTACTCCTTATGCAAGGAGGTTTCTCACATCTCAGGAGAGGTGTTTACCTTCTGTGGGAAGCACCCTCCTCCCTTATTAAGCATTAGATTTTTCTTTCTAGATGCTTCTTTGAGCATAACTGTGTTTATGTGTGCATGTTCACACACGCGTGTGTGTGTGCTCTCATGTGTGTTGCGTTAAGTGATCCCGTTTCAGAGACGTGGACAATGTGTATGAATTAAAACCCACTCTTATTTGGCTTCCTGGGTTTGCACAAATGTTTGTGTGCAGGGAGGTGTGGGTACAGATGGGCGTGCAGACTCAGAGGTGACGATACCTGTTGAGCTTGCGAACCAGCTGCTTTTCTTAGCATGAAGTATTCCTGGGAGTTCCTAGAACACCCGGTGTTACTAAATGCAAAACCGTCGTTGTAAACTCTCTCATCTTCCCCTACATGCCTTCCCCTTTTTTTATATTGATGAAAGCTACGTAATAGTTTAATTCGATATATTTACCTCATTTAGGTTTTATTGTGTTGTAGCTTTAAAAAATATCAGGTAGGTTTGGGAAATGTCGATGCTCGGGATGAGAAGGGATCTAAGTTTTCACAGGAAATGAATTCTTTGTAGTAGGAACTTTTAACTGAGTTTCATGGACTTCATGAAAGAGAGAGAGAGAGACAGAGAGAGACAGAGAGAGACAGAGAGAGACAGAGAAAGAAAAAACTCATGCTATCGGTTTGCTTCTTTGTTCATCTTTTTTTAGATGTCATAGCTTCGGTTAGGTTCTCAGGAGCACCCTAGTCTGCCACCTTCCTTCTTCTTGCTCCTGTGATAGGTGCCGTAGATATTCGATCACGTTATAATTGGAATGACGGGATCTGAGCTGTGATCCCAGTTAACTCATTTCCGGGAAGGGTGTGACTTTGGCAAGGGAAGAGGCGGGGAAAGCGGATCTTGTGCAGAGGAAGGGCGAACCTTTCAGGCACATGCAAAGTGCACGTGGTGTATTTGCCATACAGTATATGCAATGCGAAATTGCCATTTGAAATTGTGCACTGCTGTTGCATTAAAAAAAAAAAAAAGCGAGGTGTAAAGGAAGTTAAGTGTCGTGATCTAAGTAAAGTCTTATGGCTAGAAGGTGGCAAGGATGGGATTCGAGCTCAGATCTTTCAGACCCCAAGGTCCATGCCGAAGAAGGTGCAGGGCTGCCTCAGACCTTAGGATTCCACAGGCTTCATCACCAGAACAGCACCATGATTTAGAATAGAGCTCCCTGGTGCACATGGTCTGTGTGGTCGTAGGGAACGAGAAGGAAGTCTCACGTGGCAGGATGGCGGGGGCAGCTGGTGGTGCAAGGTTCTCACCCTGCTGCTCTGCCTGGCAGGGGAAGGCCAGGGAGGGTCTGCCTTGGCTCTCCCAAAGGCATGGGGTCTCAGCTGCCAGGCAGTGCCCAGGGGAGCCTCCAGGAGGTGACCGAACTCCAGGCTGGCAGGGTCCCTTGAGTACCAATGGAAGTCCTCCCTGAAGGCTTGGTGGCGGTGGCGGGCTGGTGGCGGTACTAAGTGTTCTTTGGAAGACCAGGACTGCTTCCCAAGGGTCCAGACACCCTCCAGGAGCCCATGGCCACATCTGAACTTAATCCTTTCATTTTACGGTCCATTCACTTCCATTTATTTGAATAGACTAGATTGAGTGTCCACTACAGTATTTACCCAGCCTCCTGTAAATGATAAAAAGAACACTAAAGTAAAATAATACAATAATAGCACCATTGATTTATTGAACTACTTACTATGTACCAGATATATTTGAAGGGCCCCTACCCCACCTTATATACATGTATATATATTTTTTTCCTAATTTTTGAAGGTAGACATTATAATCCCCATTCTAACGATAAGCAAAACAGAAGCCAGAGAGATAAAACAACTTGCCCCAATTTTTTAATCCTTAGAAGTGGTAGAGACAGTCTTCACGCTCAGATTTGCCTGACACCAGAAGATATCCTTGTCGAGCTTATGAGGTTGAACTGAAACATTACGCTTCTCTCCCTTCCTTCCTAGTACCGATGCCCCCAAGAGGAGTAGAAGACATGCCTTACTCACGATAACCCTAGCGAAGCCCCTGGTAGAAAATTCAGTAGATTCCAGACATATAGGACCCGTGCTCCCATACTGCCTCTAGCAGAAGATGGCAGAAAGAAAAAAAAAAACATAGTTAAGTAGGCAAAATGAAAAAAAAAAAAGAATACTTACTGAGTTCTTCCTATGTGACAAGCACTTTCTTCAGGCTCTTTGTATGGGGGTTCGTTTAACCCATGGGACAGGAACCATTTTCATCACCCCCGTTTCACAGCCACGAACGCCGAAGGACAGGGGAGTTGAGCACCTGGCTCCGAAGTTCACACAGCTGGGAGGTTGCAGACCTGGGGCTGGAACCCCACCCTCCGTCTCGACTCCTCACTCTTTGCCACTCAATAAGTACAGCCAGGACAGAGGCAAGATGGACAGTACGATGCTCTTGCAGGAAGTGACATTTGATCTGAGACATGAAAAATAAGATTCTCATTTAAAGAGCAGGAGTAAGAGAATTCTACTGGAGACCAGCCCGTGCAAAGGCACTGAGGTGGGAAGGATCTTGGCGGGTTCGGAGAACAGAAAACACACACTATGAAGCTGCAGAAGAAAGGGGCTAATGATGCTCAGGAAATGGGTGAGAGATCCCTTGGCCAGAGAATGAAGACCTCTTGATGCTGAAAGAACCAAAATCCATTCTCTGTTCATTTTCCATAATACTTTTTGGAAGATATTTTTCCCACCCCCTGTAAATGCAGATTCAGACAACCAAAAGGGCACCCTTCTAGGGTCTCTAAATGCAGATTCAGACAACCAAAAGGGCACCCTTCGGATTAGGGTCTGTCCTTTCTCCTGGATCAGAAATGGGTGTTACCTGCTCTACAAGGACACTCGCATATCTAGTGCACAAAACAGGCATCACTTATTGATCACTATTTTCTCTTCCACTTGGCGCCAACAGAACCTCAGAGTCTTCTTCCACACAGTGTCACAGGCTGCCATTTTCAATCAGCTGGAGATGACATTTGTTATCCCTGCCCATGCTTCCTGCTAGATGGAAGCCATAGAATTTGGAAAGAAAGATGACAACCAGGAAGACTTGCCACCCCTCATACCCATGGGGGGATATCCGCCCCCATCCAAGGTGATGAAGTTTCTCTGTCTTCATGATCATCTTGGAAAAGCCTTCAGGAAGAGGACCATAAAAAACCAGGCGTCTCCTAATGGGGGGCTGTGGTGGAGCTTGCTAAGAAGATGCTTCTAATGCATTTTAATGACATGCTTTATAATCTCTTATTAAAGATTGTAAGAGCATCTAATAATCATTTAATAAATATTAATGAAGCACTTACAAACTGCACCTTCATTGATGGCATTGGCACTCATATTCCGCCCCGGACATTAGCACACGGGGGCATGGTGGCTCCAACGGAGACTGCCTCATTCTGTGACATTGTGCCATCCTAGTACCATGAGTGATTTTTAGAAATAATAATTCTTGGAGTGCAGTTCAGTGCAATGAAGCTTGATACCCAAAGCAGTTTTAGCAATTATTATTCTGTTTGGGGAACATTAAAACATAATCTACCGTGAATTTATAATCCATAGCCTCTCTCTCATGTACTTTTTAAAAAATAATAGGCAGTAATTATAGGCCCTCGGGCAGACACTCCTGCAGATGTGGGAAGGTGCTTCCTCACCCTGTAAACACCAGGGCAAGCAGGGGGTTGACTTCAGGGGTTAACTGTGGGGTTTCCACTCACTGCCACTCTCTTTGCTTGACGTTCGAGGCAGTGTCCTGCTTCTTCTGGGCACTTCGATGTGAGTAGAGGAGCTCCTGGGCACAAATTCCACAGCACCCTGTGCCACCCTGGTTGATATGCCTTATAGGCAGTAGATTCAAGGTTGAGTTCAGAGCCGACCCCTGTACTTCTGTCTAGACTCTGCCCATCTTCAGCAAAGGTGCTTTTCACATTGGGCTCAAAATCATACTTCACAGAAAGCCTTGGAAATCGCCCTGTTCACCTCTTTGCTTTATAAAGGAGGACTCTGAGGCTCAGAGAGGGACAGGACATTTGCAGTCGCACGCTTCCAGGCTTGCAGCAGAGGAGAAGCGGCATGCATGGGGGAGATGGTGGTGCTTCCTCAGCAGCGGTCCTGGGGAGTGCATGGCCTCAGGGCCAGTGCCTCTGCCTGCAGGACATCCCAGCTCAGCAGGAGCCAGGAGGGTCCAGGGGATCTTCGGTACTAAGAGGAGTTGGCCAGCAGATGGCGCTGCAGTGATTCAAACTGGAGCTTCTGCATCCAAACGTCGTCCCGGGGTGGCTGGAATCCATAAACCCCCGCATATCAGGAGCTGTTAGAAAAGAGAGCTCTGGATGCAGCCTGCACTATGTGGACCTCTAGATCCCCGAACCCCTCTGGGGAGCCCAGCCTTGCTTGGGAGAGAGGGCCAGGTCTAGGGTGAGCCGGCGCGGGCTGGCCGCACCGGCTCTGGGACCTCATCCTGAACCGAGCTGTACAGGGAGCGGGGAGAAGGACTCTGCAGCGTGCAGACTGCGATGCTTGCTTGCTGTTTCCGCAGGACTCGGCCAAAGCTCAGGGTGCAAGCGTCAGCAAGTCGCCCTCCCTCTCTGTTGGGTTTCCCTGAAACGCAGCTTCTGGGGCTCACTCTGAGGAATCTGAAGACCCTCCTTTCTGGGGAGGCAAAAAGCCAGCGACTGCCAGGCTGTCAGTCAGTCGTCCTTCCCACCTCATGCCTCCCAGGCCTACCCATATCTGCCGGGCAGGGTTGAATGTCCTTTAGTTAATCATTTCATTCGTGTGCCCACGACAGGATGGTGTTTCAAAGGAGTTTGATTTACTTTTCAAATTGCAGAATTAAATGAATAAAGGACCATTTAGGGCCACGCTTATGTTTCTGAATATTTGGACTCTCTCTCACATATACCTTCAAGCAGTACTTACTTAGCTTTGTTCCTTCTCCCTCTTCCCGAAGCTCCTAGTATTTCTGTATAGAGGTCCAGGGAGGGAGGAGAGGCCTGATGCCCCAGGCAAGGGCAGGCTGACCATCAAACAAATCCTCTTGCTGTACCTCTCAGGTAGGATGGCCTCTTGGGCCTACCAACTCCCTCCCCGCCTCAACTTCCTCTTGCCAGAGGGCACCGTGCCACCTTTAAATCAGATTTAGAGAAAGTTTACATTTGGCACCCGCTGTTCTGGACATTAATCTCTGTTCTGCGAGCTGGGTCTTGTAGTTGCAAGGGAGGGATTTGCATGGAGCGGCTTGTGCTTTTGCCTGTGAACGCTGGGGCCAGCCAGGTCAGCTGCTGGGCCTTCTCTGAAGCAGACATCATCACCCCTGGAGCCTTGCTGTCCTGCAACTCCAGCCCACACACTCCTCTGTCCTCTCCTTCCGGCAGGAGGCTTGCTGAGAGAGCCACGTGGTTGCTGGGCGCTGCTTCCCTAACTGCTTTTCCTTAGCATCTTTTATATCCCAGAGTGCTGAAAACAGTCTGCCTTCAAGACTGAGTGTTTCCTGAAGGCAGGAGCGGGGTCTTCTTTAACTCTGGCACACAGGAGACACTCATAAGTATTTATTCAATTAATAAGCAAGGGCATGAAGGGAGAGGATGAGTCATCAATGTGCATAACTTAATTACACCGGTTTTATTTAATAAGTGTTATATAATACTGTCTCCGTGCCAGGAACTGCTCAGAGTGCCTTTTAGATATAAATTGATATGTGCCTAATACAAACCCTATGAGTTAGACATCATATAATATCCACCCTCACCCCCGCCCTCCATTTTTTTTTAGATGAGCTAGGAGAGTTGCAGATGGGTTAAGTAACTTGCCCAAGGTTAGGTGACCAGCAGGGCCAGAGCCAGGATTCAAACCCAGGCCGATTCCAGAGTTTTTGCTCTAAATCTCTTCACCACCAGACTTCTTCTTATCCTTAGTCTTATTCTTCTCAACCAAGACTAATGTACTGAGACAAACCCAACCAGGGAACAAGCAGGCATAGAATTTAATCCCCGAAGCCCACTTTTCGGGACTTAACTTTCAAAAGACATGGTAAAGAAGGTGTCCAGATGAAAGAATAGTCCACTTATTTGATTTTGCCGGGATAACTGAGAGATTTCTTTCCCTTCGCCTCTGTAATATATAGATTGCATGTTTGATGTTAAAAGAACAGAAGAAGAAAGGGAAGGAAAGGCAGGCAGGCAGGCAGGCAGGAAGGAAGGAAGGAAGGAAGGAAGGAAGGAAGGAAGGAAGAGAGAAGCTACTAGCTTTATTTAATCTCCTGCACAGAAACAATATTCACAACCCTGAGAAGCCCAGCTTCTCATCGCTTGTTGCTTGGCACGGTTTTCACTGCCTAGAAGCCTGCAGAAATATTGGAAGTCAAGATCCAATATAATAATTGGCTTACAGATTTGAAGAAGGGTAGACAGACTTTTCCATTTCCAAGATTCATTAGTCCAGTTCTCTCTCTAATAGACAGGGCTGGCTCTGCGTGCAAGCCATTTTCTAATCAAATTGGCACACAGTCTGTGCTCTGACCGGGTGTAAATGGATCGCTGTGCCTCGGTGTAGGGCCGCAGTTGGATGTGGTGGAATTTTTCTCACCGATGCTTGATCATCATAAGCCCTTTGTTACATTGCAGTAAGGAGCCCCTGCCTTTTAAGAAAACTCAACCGAATGTCATTGTGACTTCTATTGGTAAAATGCTTGAAAACACTATTTGCATGCTCTTCTGTGTCTTTGAAAACGTGAACCGGCTGTGAGTTATCACAGGACTTGACATGCTGAGAAAATCCAATAGGAGCGTGGAGCTTGGTGATGTGAAGAATGGGACCCTTAGCATATCCAAAAGTTTGTAATCGACAAAGAGAGCAAGCAACCCGGCAGAAGGCTTAACGAGAGAGTGCGTTAGCATCCGTCAGATGCTACGCATCCCAGCTCTCCGCTTTAGCGATGCGTTTGTGGGAAGGTCTGTAATATAAGCCTCGGTTTCTCGATTTACAAGTTCAAGTGACCATATCAGCAAGCATCCTGCTGGGAAGCCCAGTCTTCAGATGAACGTAACCAAGAGATTTTCATAATGCTGAGACGAGACAGAATAATCTAAAAGCAAATCGGATCGAAAAGAGCCAGAAGTGAATGGGCCGGCTCTTTGGGGCTGGTAGGGAAAAGTGGGCACATCACATGAAGAAACAGAACTCTCTGTTGGTTCCGTGACTCTTTTCTGTCAAGAAAAATCCACTTCGTTGAGGATGGAATAAATGTTGGCAGGGGTGACGGAGTCAGTATTGAGGAAGCAGTCTTAGGAGAGGGTTACCTCTAAATAAACCTGAGCGTTTTACCTAGACTAATATCCTAAAATAATAGAACAACTGGAACACAAGATCGTCAAATATCGTTGAGAATGTGTGGCAAAAAGCAGAGTTGGTGTGAGATTGGAAATGAGAAAAAATATCAGATAGCATTGCGATTTTCAAAACAGAGGAGCTGGTGGACCTTAGAATCAGTGGCTGGTAGCATCACATCGATCCACGCCTCCAGTCCAAGGTGTGGGGATGTGAGAAGCACAGTGGGTGGGACTATCGAAGAGGAAAAAGTGATAACTAAATCCATGTGTCGGTTTAGGATAACCCAGACCCCGCTCACGTCATTTCTTCCTGGAATGGTAGGTTTGGAAAACGCAAGTGACGTGCCACGTGTGAATGTCAAGGACACCTTTTTGGACACGTAGGGGATTCCTGGGAGGCAAGGTGGAGGATGAGGGGAGGGGTATTCGGAAAACTATGTGGAAAAGTAATAAGCTATTGATAGATCATTATGGAAGACCCAAGGCGTGTAGATCGGTCCATAGTGCCTCGTGATTTGGATCTGAGTGATTTCGTTCTCAGGTGTGTTCTCGTGGTGTTTTTCGAAAGACGAACGCTGCTCTTTGGTTATGGGGATGGTTTGATATGGAGGCGATGGATTGATGTGGAGGACCTCTGTCCAGTGAGGTCACGGCTTTCCTACCCATTTCACAGAAAAGGGAAATGAAATGTAGGGAGTGCTTCCATCCCCTAGGGCTGCCGTAACTAATGTCCGCAAACTGGGTGGCTGAAAACCATAGAAACGTATTCTCTCACAGGTCTGGAGGCCAGAATTCCAAGGTCAAGGTGTCAGACCATATTTCCTCCGAAGGCTCTAGGAGAGGGTCTCCCCTTGCCTCTTGAGCTTCCAGGGCCTCCTGCTGTCCCCTGGCTTGTGGCAGCATCGCTCCAATCGCTGCCTCTGCTGGCACACGGCCTTCCTCCCTGTGTGTCCTTTTTCGGTCTCTTACGTGGAGACTCGTTGAATCTAGGACCCAACCTAATGCACTGCGATTTCTTCTCTATCTTGACCTTAATTGCATCTGCGAAGACCCTACTTCCAAATAAGGCCACGTTCTGAGGTTCCGGTTGGACATAAATTTGTGGGGACGCTAGTCAGCACACTGCAGAAAGCTAGAAGGTATAGTCAAGGTCCGGTGGTGAAGTGGTAGATCCAGGAATTGAACTCACCTCTGTCTGACTCCACACTCTATGACTCCCTACCCCTTTATCTGAGACAAGAAGGTCAGGTTCAAAAAACAAAAAAAAAAGGACTCACATCCTTGTCATTTTAGGACGAGCTGAGGAAATGCGGGTGTTTCTTCTGGAAAGAAAATAAGGGAAGGGATTATGGGAATGGAGCGAGCGATGCCCCGGGAGGAGAGCCTGTTTGGTTGGCTTGTCCAGGGTGGGAGAAGATGCCGTCATGGTCTGTGGTCTCTTCTAGAGCTGCCGCCTGGGCCGGTGCCACAGGTGGCAAAGTGGGTAGGGAGGAAGAGACTGGCAGGTGAGCCGCAGGAGCATGGTGACACCTTTGAAGGAGAGAGGCAGACGACCTCGTGGTTAAGAAAATGGCCCCTCAGCCTCTCTGCCTGGCTTCAAGTCCTGGTTGTGCCATTTCCCTGCCATGTCAGCCTGGGAGGGTGGCTTAACCTCTCTGAGCCACAGACTGGGCATAAAAATAACATCAGCCTCATCAGGCAGAGGAGATGATGCCTTATGATGAGATGATGCATGTTTCCTTCAGCACATCTCACAAAGGCAGGTCATTCTGATTATGTAAATACCCTCCTTCTTTGTGCTCCTAAACAGCCTGCCCTGAGAATGTAGACGAGAGCCTTAAATAACGAGGAAGCTCGTCCCGTCCCGTTATTGAGGGTCCCACAGCTTCCTAGCTTCGCTCACCTCCAGGGGAGGAAACCAACCCTCCTTTGCATGCACGTTGGTCCCCCAGGGGCTGCCAGCGAGCTCTGATGGCCATGATGTCTCTTCCTCTTGCTCCCCTTAGAATTCGATGGTTTTCCTATTCTTTAAAAAAAAAAAAAATCAATCCTATTTTTCTAAAGAAAATATGAAAATTCTCAGTCATGTGCCAATTACAAATTGGCCACCTCCTGATTCACACCATCTTACATGTCTCATGCTTTTAGAAAAATTTTAGACTTTGTAGAAGAGGATGATTTCTCACCTCCCCTCGATCCAACCTCTTTAAATCTTTGATGGAATTATCAATGAGATTATCTAATAATCCCCTCAAAGAAGTTTCATTATCAAGGAGATCTGTCCTTGAATTCCAATAGCCATCTCGTTGGTGGTGGCAAACTTTCCCTTCACCATCTTGGGTCTGCTTGAACTGCAAATGCTTCTGACGAGTCCAGGTGCATGTGTGGTCCACGCACTAAATCTTCTCTGACTGGCAAGGTCCCTTTGCTGTGGCTGAGCGTGTGTCCTTCCCTTTGCGGAGGGAGGCTCTTCTTGGCTAGTGGGAGAACCGCTTCAATCGGAAATATAATATGAATGAGCAGGCATAATGGGAATTGACTAGAATTCAGTTCAAGCAAAGAGTACGTACCCGCCTACTGTGCGCAGTTGGTACGTGGCCCATGCTCAGACATGAAGAAAATATGCCTGCCCTCTCTTCCTGCCCTTGGGGGGGCATGAGCTTGTCTTGGTGAGAAGCATTGTAAGGAAATGGAGTTAGCAGGTTCTGATAACACAGGGACTGTGTTTGACTTAAAGGTTACAGCAAGGCGACCCTCGCCCTCACCCTTCCCTTTGAACCTGAAAATAATGGGACATGAAGTGTGAACTTTAAGTCAACTGTAACGCGAAGACGCAGCCTATCATAGTGGGTGATAAGCTAAGGGCCACTGTAAAGACACAGAGTGGCTCCATTTGGAAGGATTTAATGTTATTATAGAAAAAAAAATCAGAAGAGGAAGGGAAGTTGGGATGGGCTTGGAAAAGTGCTGTGCTAGACAGTGAATGCACTGATTCCTCTCCATTTACAGATGAGATGGGGTGGCTGGGGGAGGCGGGGGCAGACACAGTGAATGAGGAAGTTGCGGATTCAGGTGGCTCTGATTTCCGGTCCTGGCTCACTTTTTCCTAACTCAGGGTATGTAGTTTAGCCTCTCCAAACCTCAGTTCTCTCATCCATTCGATGGGGCGATAACAATGAGAATACCTACCACATAAGAAAGTAAATACGGGATGAAACAGGGAGAAAACTAGTGGGTGCCTGGGAAGGACTGGCAGGTGCTGGAGGAGAGGGGCTGAGGTTGGGCATCATCAACCCACCAGGGATCTAGGGCTGTGGGTCAGAGATATTGACCCCCTCCTCCCCGCGTCCACCTCCTTGCTGAGTTCCAGCTGGCTGTGACCATGACCGCCTCTAGGGCATGTCAGAAAGATGGACAGAAAGAGGGAGGAGTGGATGAGCCCTGTGGCCTCAACTTCCTGGAAACATCTGGAGAGGTCCCCGACAGTCTTTGAGTACCACCCCCTTTGAAGACACAGGAGCACAGCTATTGGAGGGGCCTCCTTATTGGGGGACAGAAGAGCAGAGGTGCCCCCTAACATGCAGTGAGGATGGCCGACCCGAGTCCTTCTCTGATCCCTCTGGTCTGGGGTGGGGTCTGTGGTGCCCATGCTACAGGACAAGGTCCTACAGGACACTGCGGGGTGGGGGAAACTACCTGGGATTCTGTGCTTTGCCTTTCCTTCCTCTCCCACGCTTGCCCATTCAGCTGCGGAGCTGGCCCATTTATCCTCGTTAAAGGGTTCCACCGCTCCTTGTGGTTTATCCCTCCTGGTACTGATTACGTTATACACTTAAATGAAATAAAATGCACCCCGTCGGATGCATGGCGCACAAAAAGAATATTTATTTGAATATTAAGTACAGATAAGACTCCCCCTGGGATTATTTCAGAGCACATTTGCAGAATTTAATTGCAAGGTTGTCCCACTCAGGTTCTTTCGGAAAGCCGCTTGTGAAAATATTTTCTTTCCGAAGGTAAAGCTCTCCTCTGTTGGTTTATTATTATTATTATTATTTTAAATCTGAAGAGCTCTCTGAGCTAAGTCATTACTTCCAGTGTCTAATTAATACGGATGATGACAAAGCAAACAGCCAGATGACCTGGGTTTTCTTTGAAATTGCCTGCAGTTTACACGAATGCCTCCTCATTGGTTCAGAACTTTCGTGAACCTCGCTCTTGCAGTAAAGATGCTGTAAGTTTAAAGTTTTAAGAGCTCATTTTTCATGAACCATATGTCTTCCGGCGCTGCTTCTGTTAAGCTTTCCAGGAAGAGTGTGAAAACACACACACACACACACACACACACACACAGCAACAATAACAACCAACACCCAGGCAACCCTTTCTGACAACTGAACTGGAAAATTAGAAAATGAATACTCCTCAAGCTTCTCCAGCTACAGGATTGTTCCCGTTCCTTAAACGATGACATTTTGTAAAGTCACAGAAATCAGGAATGGAAAAGCCCTCTTAGAGCTATGTAAAGATTTTTTTTTTTTTTTTTTTTTTTAAAGAAGCAAAAGGCAGCATGGCTTAGAGAGCCAGCCTGGGGATGTTCGCCTGGGCTGCCTTCCATGGCAAAGTCACATTTGTCCCTATTTCCTTGTCTGGAAAATTGACCCCATGGGACTTAGCTCACCTTGCCGTTATTTATTTTTTTTTATGATAGCGCGGCAGTTGTCATATGATTGATTTCTGTTGGCATACTCTGCAATCTGTAGATGTGAACTTTTAATGTCACAGCACAATCCTTCTAGGAGCATCAGCCACTCCTCAAAACCTGGGCTTTCTACCACAGCGGTGGTGTCTACCCAGCATCTGAGCGCACAGCTGGGCGGGCTTAGCCCACTGTCAACTTACAAAAGGAACAAACAACAACAAGTAGACTTTGCCCAAAGGCACTTACGGAGCGCTTTCTGTATGCCAGGTACTCTTCGGCTTGCTTTGCAAATATTGACTCATTCAAACCTTGTGATGAGCCTTTGGGGTACACAGGCAGGCCCAGGTGAGGAATTTTTCCAAGCTTCCTAAGCTAATAAGTAGCAGAGGTGAGATTTGAACCTTGAAATCTGGCTTTTAGCGTTCGTCCTCTTAACCACGGCATTTAAGATGCTTCCCCAGCGTCTCTCAATTAACACGATCAGGATGACTGCCCAGATAAAGCCTTGGCCTGTGCGTCTCTGCTGAATCTATTTAATTGGGATGCAGATTATAAAATGATCAACTTCTGATCAAATTATCGTGAGAGCTTTGTTTTTTTTAACCAGAAAGGAAAAAAAAAAAAAAAATAACAAAAGTCCAGTTAAAAAAACAACTTGAAAATGTCTTGAGAACATATATTCCATCTAAGCAGAGATAGATGAGTGATATGTAAATCACTTCTTCCCACCTCTGGATGTGGAGAGGGGGATGATGGGAAAATCCAAGTGGAGATCCCTATGCTATAAAATCAGAGTTCTCTGACTATAGGGTAATGACAGTCCCGGGAGACTGATTCAGGGAAGCATGCCAAGCCCATTAGTTCCTCAGGACATTTTGGTGAGTGTTGTTCAGATTTTCCTGGCCTAAGCAAGGGTTTTGTGGTGGATTTAGGGGGACAATTATAACCCTTGATTATGAAGGAAATGTATGGTGATTGCTTCTGCATCTGGAACAAGTAGAAATCATCTTCGTAATAACCTCAATTGTTTTCTCCCTCTGCCTCGGTTCACAAAATACCTTATTAAATATGGAGAATAAAAATGTGCCTGGGGTAATGGTTTATTATTAGATTAAATAATAGGCAATATGTTTCCCCCCACCTTGCACACTATCAGATGCAAAGACATTTCATGGTTTTACTTGTACAGGTGCGTACAGGTGTCGGGCTAGCCCGGATCTTCATGGCCGGGGGCGCCCTTTTCCTTCAACACCAACATCAAGCCTGAAATGAACAGCTCCAGAGGCTGCATCCTTGCAGGACGCAGGTGGAAGCAGGAGGCTGACGTGGATCTTGGCCAGATCCCGCGTGGGGCTGCCATCTCTTGCTTCGTGTTGGTCTGTCTAATCCGTCTGCCTAGACGATTCTGTCCCAGACCTGAGGGACTTGTTCTGTCGCTAATGGGGTATTTTAAAAGTGGGCGCATGTAAGAGCAAGTGCCAAAAGCATTTCTCCAAAGAAAACAGCTCTGTAAAACCCGTTATTTGAGGCTCGCTTCTGTTCTGCAGTCACCCTGACCTCTACCATCCCTTTACCCAGATAACCAACACTTGAGTCTCCCCAGCGAATTACCTGTGGAACAGTGACTCTCTTGTTTAAGTACCAATAGCATCAAACGATATGGTTTTACAGGGAACAAACAGCAGAAATGCTCACTACATGCTGGGCAGTGCCTGGCATATACCATACCACATGTCATTCAAGTGCTAAAAATACGAAAGTATTTTGAGATTTCAGGACATGCTCAATAAATGATCCCCGAGCACTGTGAGCCATCAGTTAAATATATTAGAGCTTTCAGTCTTTGGATTTATCTGTTCACATTTACATAGAGCAGCAAACCCATTTTCCCCCGCAATTAGTACTTAGACTTGCCAAGTTCTTTCTTCCTGTCCCCTTGCCCTGCTCGCAAGGCTCCCCTGTGAAGCTGGCACCTTGACAAAATCAGACAAGATTTTAGCAGCAGATTCTGCTTGTCCCTAAGGTTAAAATGAAAATGTCTGGGGAGAGATGAGTGGATTCCCCCAAGCTGTTCTCTCAAATGCATTTTCTTCATTTATACAACATGAGCCAGAATTAAGTTAATTAATCATGGCTCACTTGACTCATTGTTGCGACTTTTCGTTTTCATATTTTTTCAATGGATTATTCCTCACTTCCTTTCCTGAATCCTAAGCACTTACTACTTTTACATAAATTTTTTTCCCTTCCTTATACCCAAAAGAAACGACAGCCACAAGTGATGGGATCTGTATTTGCTTATCTGACTTAAAGGATCCTGTTTTCTTGGAACCAGAGGACATACCTCATTGTAAGATACTTTTGGAAAAAGCAATGGGTTTTATTGCAACCATAAGATGGATTGTATTCTATTCAGGGATTTCAGGTCTTCATAAACTTAGATCTCTAGTAAACATTTCATATAAGAACCCAGAAGTAGATGGGCAGATCAACCTTCCTCTTTATTTTAGTTTTTATTTTTCTACTGAAGAGAATCCACATGAAAATATATAAGGTCTCTGAAAAATTGGAGTGGAGTATTTTCTAAGACAGCCACTTTCTGGTGCTGGGCGGAGTTAATTATAGCTACCATCAATTGAGTACCCACTATGTGCCAGGCTGGGCCTGAGTTTGATGTTCTACATACAATTTCTCATTTAATCATTACAATAACCCTCTCACTCAGCTTTTTAAATTATAGTATTATAATGACTGTTGTTCATTTGATTTTACAAAAGCAGGGCATGAGCTTTACAAGAAGTCGAAATAACATAATTGATCCCAAGATTAAACATGAGAAGTTAGCCTCTCTATTCCTTTGTACCCATAATTATTCTCCTTCCCAAGGCATAATTTTTTTTCATGTTTGTCTATAGTTTGGTGTTTATCATCCCAGATATTTTCTATGTATAAATGGATGTTTTTATGGGTGCGTATTTGTATAGTTTTTAAAACAAAAATTGGATAGTGTTTTAAACATTGGTTCAGCGTGCTTTGTTTTATTCATTCTATTATGGACAGCCTTCCATATCAGTAAACTTCTAATGAATCTATAATATTCCATGGTATAGAGTAAGGGCTGGCAAATTCTCGCCACAGGCCAAATCCACCCCACTGATCGTTATCAATAAAGTTTTATTGAAACACAGTCATGTCTTTTCACATTGTTTATGGCTGTTTTCTCGATACAATGGGCTGAGTAGCAGCTGTAAGCCGAGAGATTCCATGACTCCCCAAACCAAAAATATTTACTATTTGGCTCTTTGTAGAAAAAGGTTTTCCACCCCTGTTATAGATGAACCGCAATCGATTTAACCATTTCTATTCTGATGGTCAGTGACATCCTTTTGAGTCCTAGGTCTGTGCTATGAGAAGCACTTTTTTTTTTCTACACATTCCACCTAGCAGAGGAGCCCTTGAACGAAAGGAATTGCACGGTATGTCATGCCAGCTACCAACCGCCCTCCAACAGGTGACACCAATTTACACTCTCATCCAGGACTTGAGGAGTGCCTGTTTATCCACTTATCCCCAAAGGATAATATCAACCCTTTCAAAATTTCAAGGCAACTATTGCCCTCATTTTTTTTTTCAAGAAAATAAATCTGAAACTCAAAAAGTGTCATGACTTTAGCCAAACTCATAGGCCTGTGGGGAAGCAAAGCCAAGATTTAAACCCAAACAATTTGGCCCGGTATTCCTTCTGAAAAACCCCTCTGGTTCTCGCATTAATTTTAATAGCAATGTCTAGGATTTGTTGAATTATTTAAATGAGCCAGGTGCTTTGCCTAGTACTTAAATGGATTATCTTATTTGGAGCTTGCAACAAAATTAGATGCTAGGTAGGCACCGTTCTGTCCCCATTATGCAGATGGAGAAATTGCGAGCAGAGAGATTGTATAATGTGGCTAATATTACAAAACAGTGTCTTTTCTCTGGGGAGAAGACTCGACCTGCAAAAGGACCCAGTAGGTTGTTATCTAAGTAATCTAATTTGGTGGAAAGAATCTCAATCTCAACCCAGTCTAAACGCACTTGAAACCACACAAAGCCATATGTGCGGATCTATGCGTTTACGAAACCAGACAACGCGGTCATGGTCTGTTTTGTTGGAGAGGGCTGTGAGTGTGCAAACCGCACATCAGGACAGAGCAGCAGAAGAGCACTTGCTAAGGACAAATGAGGCACAGAGCGGGGGTACCTTAAAGATGTACGTCTCTGGTTTCAGCTGGTTTCCTTGAGACTGGGAGCTGGGTATTGCGGTAACTTCGAGAGGGACTTGCGTCAAGCCATCCGGATGGGAATTTCCTCTAGTACTTCCCAGTTGGTGACTTCAGGGAGTCACGCGACTTTGCTGTGCCTCAGTTTCCTCAGCTGTAAAACGAAGTTCAGGACTTTATATACTCATGAAGTTGGGAGCATTGTAATGATATAATGTCTCCCTAAAAAAGCGTGTAGCACATTTTGTGGCATATGGTGAACATCGGATAAAATTTAACTTACGTGTTAATGTGAAATTTATTTTGCTAAAAAACGATTATTTTCCTGCCAGCACAGTTAAAATTGAGCAAAATATAAAGGTTTCGCTATGCAAATATACTTTCCTTTCTCGCCCCCACCCAAATCCAGTGTTCTCCCTTTGACTGTGCTGTTTACTATCGTCTTCCCAAATCCTTGGGTAGGTGAGCCCACCCAACTCTTATTCACCCAGGAGGGGTCAGATCAAAGGTCCCATCTCCTGAAACATCTGACTGACACTTCCCTCCACTATTTGCCCCATGCAACAGGATGGGTGAGCCCCTCTCCTTTGGGTGCCAGTGGCATGCTATGTTTTCCTTTCTGTCGCACTTAGAACCTGGCGTTATAATCCTTATTCATCTTTCTTCCCCTCTCATTGAGATTATTTTAGGAAATGCACTATGTTTAATTTATAGCTGCATCCTCCTCTATTAACACAGTGCTAGTCAGAATGTAGGAACTCACAGTACACGTGTCAGATGTATATAATCTTGAAATGCATTAGGAAGAGGCAAACTGTGGCATGCACCCTAGGCACTTGGAAATGTGGTTTTATAGGAGAATGCCGTCTTATTTCGTAAGAACCGCAAGTGATTCCGAAAATGGAAAATTTGAAAAATGCACTAGGGTATCAACCGATTTGATTTGTTGAGTTTTACGCAGCTGGAATTCCTTGGTGCTTTTTTTTTCTGAATAATTCACAGCTGTTCCCCAGAACTGGAATTTCCAACATTATATGATTACAAACCAGAAAACATGCATATCTATCCATTCGTTTATTATTTCCTTCGACTTCTGCTTTTTCCAATTCAAGTTAATCTCTCACCAGTTTCCCCTTGGACTTGACATTTCTGCCATATTGAATTACTTGCACTTCCATGACCTCGCTGGGATTTTCCCATTCCCCTCTATTTTATATAGCACCTCTTAAAATTTCATTGTTGCAAATGTTCCTTGAATGGCAGCTGTGGATTTACTCATCTCTTTCCCCACTTAGACAGTGAGCTTCTTTTGTATGATATTTCTCATGCCTGGAACAGTGTTTGACATCCAGAAGGTGCTTGATCAATATATAGTTAGAGATACAGCTATCAATACAGGTACACACACATATATGTGTCTATTCGTTGTTGAATACATGGAGGAATGAATGAATGGACAAACAAATCAATGGATCCCGAACCTTGTCCTTGCCTCTAGGAAAAGAAAGCCTCATAAGACTCAGTCTTTTCCCTTGCAGATCCATTCTGATGTGTGGGAGGGGAAATCAGACTGATAATAGGGTCAGGATGAAGCGGGAAGAACTGATAAGAGAGAGCTCAAAGTCAGGAGAAGATGAAAAAGGCTGAGTCTGAGAAAGATCATGTGGCCCTGTTGGCTCGATGAAGTTGGAGATGGGGAAGATGAATCCCTGCTATTAAACATCCCGTTCCACCAGGAGAGCAAAGGGTCTCCTGCTGCAGTTTATTGCTTCTGTCCCTAACCTTTCATAAGTGCTTACTTGGCAGCCCTACCGAGAGTGGTATTTGATTCTCTGGAAGCATCTTAAAGGAACAGAATCAGACCTCTCACTTTCCCTTTTTTCATTTAGGCTATAAAAATATTGGTTTTGTGCATAACTGCCATGGGAGAAAAAAAAAATACATATCCCATGTTAGCTTCCAAATGAAATGACATTTAGTAAAGTGTACATATATGATAGTTTTCAAGGCTGGCTTTTAAAGCGTGTGTGGGAAGGGTCTTCCTTCCTGACAGATGAGAAGGAGTTACAGGTGCCTTTTTCTCTCTGCATCGTCCCCTATAGCCGTTACGAGGACAAATTTTTAAAAGCCGCATGAGGTTCAGCAATGACTTAGTGAGCCTTCAGAGCATACATCCTGTATGGCAGGTCGTAGGATGAGCACTGTTGCCTCAGAAATCCGGACTCACGATGGGACTCAGCCATCTTGCATAATTGGCCATTGGCACTCGATCACATGTTGAAGATGGCGAGATCACTGGCCACCTCACTCAGAAGACGTGGATGTTACTGAGTTGATTTCTAACCGAAGACATAATAATGGCAGATGTAGGTCTACTAGGCAGCAGATAGAGTGTTGTGGTGATGACATCTGGTTCACAGAGAATTTATGGGGTTGGACAGGGACATGGCCCAAATGGAGAAGCGAGATATTGTGGCCAGAAACTGGGCAAAACAACATGGCGTGCTGTGTAGGAAAAAATAAACTCGTAAAAACCCACAAACAAACAAACAAAACCTGGGAGCGTCCTTTTTATTACCTTTAACTTTTATTTTCCTTAATCAGCTCTATTTGAAGGACAGCATAGCTATTGTCATGGCTACTCCTGAATTTTGCATTTGATATACTTTGTAATAGGGAACATTATAATGTGGCTTCACATTGTTTAGGTCAGAAGTTTACTTGTTTCTTTAAATGTTATCACTGTGCTTCTGCGAGTCTGATAAACCCTTGTGAATTCTGAAGGCAGATATTAAAATTTTTAATCTCGTTGTTAGATAAAACATTTTAGTTAATTAATGAAAATGAGAGCTACCACTATCATAACATTTTTAAAACACCTGTATTTCTGCAAGGCGCCAATATTAAAATATTTTCTAATTATAAATGCCCTACATGACATAAAGAATAATTTGAAAATCACAGAAAAGCATTAAGAAAAAGTATTGCCTTCATTCTTTAATTGAACTTCCCATTAAATTTTATGTTTTGCATTTAGATATGTGGTCCATTTTGAGTTAATTTTTTGTATAAAGTGTGAGGTTGAGGTCAAAGCATTTTGTTTTATTTTGTTTTCTGCATATAGACGTTCAATTATCCTAATATCATTTGTTCTGGGGTATGTAACTTCTTGTATTTTTTTAAAGTGGCTGCCCTATGGATCCCAATACACATAATTCTTAACTTCTCTCGATCTACATAGAATAAATACTTTACTGTTGCAATTGGAATGTAGAAAACTTATTGCCATATATGTCCTTTATTCTCCTCTCTTTATGTTGGATTTATCTTATAGATTGCATATATGTACACTGAAAACAATTTTGTATTGCATATACAAGCATTAAAAATATTTATGTCACAAAAATTAGACAATTTTGTGATTTTTTTTTTTTTTTGCTTTCAACCATTAAATACATTTGAAAGAACTCTAGAGGAGTAGACTAATTGATTATATGTAATTTACCAATATGTTTACCATTTCCTTTTTTTTTTTACTTTATTTTGATGTTCTGAGTTTCCTTCTGGTATTCTGTTTCCTTTGTCTGGAGCAATTATTTTAGAGCAGGTCTGTTGGCAACGAATTTTCTTAGTTTCCTGAATATTTCACCTTCATTGCTAATGGATATTTTCACTGGATTTAGAATTCTGGGTTGACACTTTTTTTCCTTCAGCACTTAAAAAATTATTTGGCATCTTCTTCTGGCCTCCTTGGTTTTGGTTTGTTTAGTTAAATGAGAAATTCACAGTTACTTGAATTGTTGCTTTCTCACTGGTATTACATCATTTGTCTCTGGCTTTTTTCAGAAGGTTTTGTTTTTGTTTTTGTTTTGTTGTTGTTGTTGTTGTTTTCAGGGTTAGCAGTTTTGATTATAGAGGGATGTGAATTTCTTTGGATTTACCTCTGCAAGGTTTGCTGAGCTTCTTGAAATTGTGGGTTTATGTCTTTTGCTACATGTGAGGAGTGTACAGCCATTGTTTGTTCAAATAATTTTTTTCAGTGACCTCTATCTTTATTCTAGAACTTCAGTGACACGGCTGTTACACCTTTTGGTATTATTCTATAGGTCCCTGAGTTTCTTTCTTTCTTTCTTTCTTTTATTCTCTTCCATTTTTTTCTTTCTGTTTTTTAGATTCGATACTTTTTATTGATGTGTACTCAAGTTCACCGTTTCCTCTGTTCTCTCCATTCTACATTTAAGTGTATTCAGAGTTTTTCTTTTTTTTAAATTTAGGGTATTGTTTTTACAGTTCTAAAATTTCCATTAGGTTCTTCTTTATATCGTCTATTTTTTGCCAGTACTGTCTATATTCATCTTTTTTCAACTTACTTCTTGGAGCATGTTTATAAAAGCTGCTCAAAATCTTTATTGGATAATTCTCACATCTGGGTCATCTTGGTGTTCATGTCTATGACTGTCTTCTTCTGTATGAGTGTGGATTTTCCTGTTTCTTCGTATGCCAGGTAATTTTGGTTATGTCCTGAGTATATTGGCTCTTAGGTTTCGAGACTCTGGGTCTTATTTAAATCCTCTGAAAATTGTTGATATTTTTGTTTTATCACTCAATCCAGTTGGATTCAGGCTGAAAGTTTCTACCACTTTCTGCACATTTTGTTTATAATGTCAGTTCTATAGTCAAAATATGACTTTGCAGTAATAGCCGAGTCTGTCCCATGTGTGCACATCGCAGTGGCCAGGGTGGGACCTGAGCAGTGCGCTATCCAATTCCATTCTCATAGTCTGTGCTCTCCATGAGAGTCACGTGCACACACACGAGGCTCAGGGGTGAGTGCGGAGTTCGTAGAAGCAGAGCATGAGGTCGTTTCCCCAAATGATCTCCCTCTTCCCTCTCCGGATCCTCGAAACATTTTTGGCTTCCTAGGACTCTGTGTTTTCTTCACTAGCCAGAAAGCTGATGCTTTTCTTACCCCGTTCATGTGCTTCTGTGACTGAACCTGCTTTTGGCGCCAAGTGGAAAGAGAACACAGAGAGAGAAATCCACAGGGGTTGGGGTGTCCCACCTCCTGGGACCAGAGAAGAGGTTTTCCTCTCTCAGGGGGCTGGGCATCTCTCTCTGTCTGTATGTGGCTGCCCAGTTCTGGGCTCCAGGCTGCCTTGGACTCACCACTTCTCTGGTGGCACTTTGCATTCTGGTCTTCTTCCTCACTCCACCTGCTCCTGTTTGCTGTTCGAGGCCTCAGACAGCTGCTCCACACGTCCCGTCCAGCAGTTACAATGACGTTGAGTGACAGAGACAGGGTGAGGTGTGCCTGAGTCCATCTTACCAGAATCAGAACCTCATCGCCCACTTTATTTTACTGTGGGAAAATACACATAAAATAGAACTGACCATCTTAGCCAGTTTAAAGTCTATAATTTGGGGGTATTAAATACATTCATGACATAGTGTGACCATCGCTATTCAGTTTGAGGACTTTTTCATTAACCTAAATGGAAACTCCAAACCCAGGAAGAATTCACACCCATCTCTCCCCATCGTTCCTCATTCCGCCCCCCCACCCCGAAATCCCTTGGCAACTGCTAATCTTTAGGGATTTGCCCTCTATTCTTTTTTAACAGTCTACAGAGATATAATTTACATACCATAAAGTCAACTATTTCAGTGTATAATTTAGTGTGTGTGTGTGTATATATATACACATGTGTGTGTGTTGTATAGTACTCATTTCCTTTTTAATATTTTGGAATATTTCCCCCCAGTCCTTTTCTCTTTCTTTTATCTTTCCTCCTCCTAGTTAATGATCTGTCTCACTGTATTTTAAAAACAAAATAGGAATCCTAACATTTGTGCACCTTCGTAGCTTCTTTTCTTAAAAAACTAAATAGTGCCTTTTGGGCATTTCTCAGCTCTGTTTTTCAAAACCATGGTGCTAAATGCTGCATATTATGCCATCATATCAGTGTGCTGTAATTTATTTTAAACGTTCCCATTATTACACATTGTCATGTTTACAGTGTTTTTCTTTCATAAATAATGCTGCAGTTAATTGACATGTAAATGAACATATATGTGTATTCCGCTTATTTTCTTAGGAGCTCTTCTTAGAAGTGATATTTCTAGGTTAAAAGGCACATGGCAAAGCCCAGCGTTATAGATGTTGGGCTCTGGCATTTCCTAAATAAAGATTCCTGTTTTTGTTCTAGAGAAAGTAAAATAGAAACTTTCCATACAAAATATATAAAATATACCTCAAAAGGCAGTTCCAAAACCTTCTTATCCTTTAGTAAAAGGTTCAAAAACTTGCAATATAGTGTCAGATGCTAGGAGCCAGAGGTTGCTTCAGTCATTAAATAAATAAATAAATAAATAAACGACAGAAATACACAGGATAAATTGTGAATGTGGACCTCAGTGATTTTCGGCCTCGCTGGTTGAGTTGAAGGGAGAGCCAGCCAGTCCCAGAGAGGTGGAGTGACTACGTGTCCCAGTTTGCTGTGTCTGTTCCACTGCACATACACTGTCCCTGGCATAATCATTAAACCCCGCCTACTCCTTTAACTCACGTATGTAGGTTCTTGTTTGGACGATAAATTCTATGGTCACTCTAAAGAAGCATCCTTGATTTTTAAGAAGCACGTCTTGGTAGGACAAGGACAAGCGATGCATGACATATATATCCCTAGCCTCTCCTTTTTGAGCTTTTAGAAGCATCACCAATTGATCAGGTTTTCTATCTCTGATAGAAGCCCCGACCTCAGAATTCTCCTCTGCACAGTCCTATGAGAACTTACGACCACCTTATTGGAACTGGATGGTAAAATGTAACCCCTTGCCAAGGATGTAGGTGACACTACTGGACCTTTACATCGAAGAAGACACTACATGATGTCCAGTGACTGTTCCCAGCCATCTCTAGTAGACTGTCAAGAATGAATACTTGCACTTGTGAGAGCAAGGGGGATTTCACGCCAAGATTTTGGACCTCTCTCCTCATCTCCCTTCCAGACTCTGGCTCATCCTAGTTGTGTTTCTGGATCTCACAGTTGAAATGCCAAGTGAAGCTTAGGTATCCTAAAGAAAAAAAAAAATTACGTACATAATTAATTAATTCTGGATCCGCTTTAAGCTGAGTGATTAGAAGCTACTTTCCTTTTTCTTTCATGTTGTTTTTATGCGGAACTTTCTGATTCCACACCCCTTTTCCTTTTTTTTTGTAGGTTTCAAGACAACAGATGAATTGTGAAAGAGAGCAGCTAAGGGTAGGTGCACCTGCTTGTAAAATACTTCCTGGTTTTCGTTTGTGTGTGATAAGTGAAAATTTCCTCGTCTCTCCCAAGACATGGGGTTCTAAACAACGGGCTTCATCTTAAGACCGGTAGAGTTGAAAATATTTATCCCAGCTAATTTAGTATTGATTGAGCTGGTAAATACAGTATATCTTCTTTTGAAGTGCCATTAGAGTAGATATGGATTTTTTGATTTAGATTCAGCAATAAATACTTCTCTTTTGGAATTCGTTTGACAACATTGTACTCTTTTTATGTACGACACGAGGTCTAAGTAATAACAAAGGTCAAAAGGATGTCTTGCTGCCTTCTTAATGTGAATACCAGGTTGTTTGCTGAGTGGCTGAAATGTTCCCTTGCTGTTAACTGGAGTAGATGAACCACTAATATGTCAAGGGCATTTTCTAGGAGAATGTGAGTCCTCCACAGACCTTTTAGTTTTTGTGGCATTTGTGTATGCAGGAGGGGAGAGAATGTTAAAGCTCAAATGCGATTTGCCTTCTTAAAAATGAAACTCTCTCAGTGCTCAAGTAGGCTCGATGCAAAACATATTCCCTAGATGAGGAGAGAATGGTTTGCTTATAAATGGAGCTCACTGACACTGTGCTACTTTCATGGTGTCATGGTTGATATCCTTCTTGGCATGGGTATGATATTTTAAGAAATATCAGGATGAGTTTTCCCCCCACACTTGTATTTTTTTTTAAATGCGTTCATGTTTTGGATGGATGAGTTTGAAGTCATAATTGGCCTATCTTTAATGTCACTGATGGAAGTTGGCAGTTTTTACTGGACGATGTGCCTTATAGTCATGTTTTCACATTACTATAAAAACTAGAAGCATCTATTGCTTTAAAATCATAGCAGTGCGTTTTGGGGTCGGGCGACCATTGTGCTCAAAGGTATCTAATAAATCAGAAAAATGCATTAAATAATTTTAATGCCACTTGTAACTTTTCAGAGAATTCACTTAATGCTGGTCTTAAGATGATGATAATTTAGAGTTATTTCCATTTTCCAATTGCTGTTGGCATCAGGTTTGTTAAATCCTTATGTAAAGCAAACACCAGAATCCAATTGCATGGAACCGAGAAAGTGACTTGATGGTTTCTTCTTTTTTTATGCATATTTATTTTATGTGGTCTTCCAGCATGGTCTGTTAACCTCTCATCTCTACCCACTTCAGTCCTAAGTACCTGTGTCTACATTAGTTGTGACTCCTTCATGAAACAGCCTTCAAGATGGTTTAAGCTTTCCTGAGCTCTCTTATTGCTTTTCCCCTGCAGTCTGAATTACTGGTTCATCCTAGTAAATAATGTATTGCAACTTCAGATTTCTCTTCCTGTTTGGATGGGGACAATGGCCAGAACTAGGTCAGAGCTAGATAAAGAAGAATGTGTGCTTTTGTCTCTGGGAGTCCCTGATAAATTCATCAGCATTAAGATAATATCGCAATCTCTGCTGCAAATGAGACTTGCTTGGCAAATTAAGGACACGTTTGGGGGGTCTATTATCTCGCACCGATGAGGACCTTGTCCACAGGGGTGGGATTTAGGAATAAGGATGGTGCCCTTCCCACTGTGAAATAAACTCAAGCAGTGGTTTGGCATAATTGGTCATAGAGTTTAGTCCTAAGCGTGACCTCTAAAGCTCCCTATAAGACCACCTCTGGTGTCATGAACTGGTGCTTTCTTAGTCATCACTGTTGCAGTCTGTTTTTACATTTTAAACTCATTGATGTTTTGAATCGATAGCGCATGTAAATCAATGGAAGACCGATTTATGGGGTTCAAAATTTAAATGATACCAAAGGGAATACAGTGGAGTTTTCACTTTCTGTCCATCTGACTCTTAAGCCTCCCGAGAGACACCAATGTTATTACCTGCTATCTCACCTTTCCCACCTGTCTCCTCTGTGGCTGTTTTCTTTGTCTCCTCCTTTCCTGTCCTCTGTCTCTCTTTCTCTTTGATCTCCCTCCTTTTCTGTCTTGTGTGTATACTCACCCCTGAAAAGAAAACTTCCTTGATTAAGGTGATTTTTTTTTTTAAGGAGATTTTTTTTTTTTTTTTTTTTTGGTTTCATTTGGGGGAGGGGGGCGGTTGAAAGAAATTTGGTTCTGATATGAAATGCTAATACTTGGCCATCTCATTGAAATCCATTGTCCTTAATCTCATTATTTTTTTTTAGAAAGAGAGTCAATGGGAGGAAAATAGATATCGGTTTAGTTACAGAAGATAATGCAGAAAGATACACCCGTTCACACACGTGTCGTGCATGTGGACACTGTAGGGATTGGCATATCCAAGACTGGCTCCTTCTGCTCTCCCTTTTTTCCTCATAAATCCTGAACTAATTTTTCCAAAATGGACTCTGTGAGATACTTGTTCTATAAGATATGACAAAGTCTAAAAGCAATGGTTCTATGATTAATTAATTTTAGGAAATACAAAGTTAAAGGAAGTCAAACATTTTTTTTCAACTGCAGGACTTCTCAGAGCCTTTATTGTGCACAAGTGAAATATAAAGAGGTGGCCATAATATACAAGTTTTTGCAGACTCATCTGATCATAGAACATCTTTGGATGCAGAGCGCACTCTGAGAAACATTTTTGAAAATTTTATCGTTTTTTTTTTCAGTTAGGATGCTAATGTCTGTACATTATAGAAAAGGCTTGATTCAGGAGATTTTCGGTAGCAGGGCAGTGGTTTGGAATTTTCGTGCTTCTCTTGGCCTTTTTTCTTCTTCCAACGTGAAGAAGGAGCATCACTTGCTCACATGACAAGTCTCATGAGGAGGAACCAGGCGGAGGAGGCTTTCCTTGGAGTTCTCGCATACTGTTGGAAGAAAATCTTTCATGGAAGCCTTCTCTGCAGATGTGCTCTTAGATCTCATTGGCCATTCTCCACATCAATCACTCTCACGGACCTGAGATCTCAGTGATTGGCTCCAACAGCCTTAATTCATCCCCTGGGACATTTGCTTAAACTGGAGGAAGAGGAGAAGGGCTTTGGTAGAGTTGCTCAATAGGGTCTGCCACAGAAGAAGTCTGCATGGGCCCTCTGTGTCACTCACGCGTTAGCTTCCTGTTGGCTCCTTCGCTTGCCTCCTTTCATCCCACATACATGACTGTGGGAAATGCATGTAAAGCCTCAGTTAGTGCCCAAACCCTGGCTGTGGAGTTTAAAATAGAATATTTCTCTGCCAGTTTTATCGCTCACAGATCACATCTCCTCATCCTGGACTTTTTACCCAGCTTGGCGCTCCCTTTGTATTTGGCTTATGCTCTTTGTAATCACCCTCGATGCAAAACTGGCTCATTTCCCCTCAGCATCAAGTGCTGACAGCAGACATGAGACACGTCACCCAGGGCACAGTTCAGCCCAGAGAGACCGCCCATGAGTTTCCTAGCCAAGAGAAGGTCATCAGCCAGTAACTCCTAATCATGAGTCACCCTTCTCAGAAGCTATTGGGATGGCTCATGTCCTCGGCGATCAAACTACAGAACAGAAAACCTATTTATTCCTCCATCCCAAGTTGACTTAATCTAGAGTACACTGAGCCTTCTCAGCTTACATTTCAAATCGTTGCTGGGTTCTGTTGGGGAGATGGTCCAGACGGCTCACCATGAAATCTGTACACGAAGCGCTCTTGATTCTGTGGGCTGTGTTTACTGGCTTGTGCCAGGGTCACTGCCAACAGGTGAGTGCCATGGCTTGTTGTGCAGTTGTCATAACCTCTCCGACACCTGGAAGTGACAAAGGGACAAATAAACAAGTGAGAGAGAAATTTTATGACCTCAGTAGCCCTGGTCTCCCTCAGCAATCTACCCATTAGAAAGGTGGTGTACTTATAGGGCAAGGGATATTTTCCTCAAAGGATTGTTGATTGCATAAAATGACTTACATAAAGCACTTCTAAAAAACAACATACACGCACACGTGCGTGCGCACCCACACACACACACACACACACAAACACACACACTCTCAATCATTAACGTTCACTGCTATTAATATGGCAGACACACGCGCGCGCACACACACACACACACATAAACACACACAGTCCCAATCATTAACGTTCACTGCTGTTAATATGGCGGTGGCCCCAATGGTCCTCTTGAGAATATAGACATTCAGGGCATATTGGTTCCCACCCAGCTCCTCACATTCAAAACAATTCAAAAGGCAAGTTCTGTAGTGGATGGCATGGGGGTGTCTTCAGAAGAAACCTGCCTCTCACTTAGTTAAGCAAACGATAAGGACTGATTCGGGCTAGCCTAAGCAGAAAAAGCATGCGATCAGGCCTCCCGAGGAGCTTAGAATTGGAAAGCTGTCAGAACATCGGCGATACTTTCTCATCTCCTGTCTTTGTTTCTCCTCGTGAGTCCACTCTGGATTTTTCCTTTTGAAAAATGTTCTCTTTACCCTTTCTATGCACCCGGCACCTTCCAGCTCCTAAGATTTATGCTGCATCAGTTCCCACAGAGGTAGGAACTAACTATGCATGTGTCCTGATTATGGATTCTGATTGGCTCTTCCTGGGTCAGTCGGTTACTCTGGTCCAATCAGCTGTGTCCAGGGAAGTGGTTTAAATAAACCTAGTTGTCCAGGGCCAACTTTTGAGGGAGGACTTGATTACCAGGGAAAGACCATTGCCAGCTGAGTAAATATCCCCAAGAATGTCCCCTCTGCTCTCCACACTTGGAGATCGGAGCTGAACAAAGGATCCTGGGTGTGCTCCACGCAGCTGGTAGCTCTGTATTTCCCAAAGTGTAAGACACCTACCCTGTGTGGTACTCACAGCTTTCAGTAGGTAAACATCAAGTCTGTAAGAAAGGCTGGATAACTGAGAAGGTTATTCCCTTTTCAGTTCTTTCTCAATCTTTTTTTTTTTTTTTATGTCAATGAGAAACTCTGTTTCAAGTAAAGTGCCTTTAACAAGTCTCTAACAACTTCTAAGCTTTCTTTTTAACAGAAAGGGAGTGTGCCTCAGGCTGAGAGCCTGCAGCAGCCAAAGCATCTATCTAGATTTTTAAAACATTGTTTGTAAAATGCAGTATTTAAGAAAAAGAGGCCTGGAGCGAGGCCTCCTGGGATCAAAATCTAGACGCTGAGGTTACCTGTGCTTGTTACTTAATTCTCTGTGCCTTGATTCCTCCTCTGAATAATGGAGATAATAATTGCAGGTATTTCAAAAGTTATGTGTGTGTGTTGCAAACAAAGATTAAAATAATTAATGTGTATGAGGTTCTTAGAAAAGTGGTATAGAAATTTCTTAATAATCAATCGTTCGATAGTAATGGTTTTTTCCCCCATTAACTCTTATTTATGACTCTTGATATTGGTTTTCCATCACTGGTGGCAACACAAAGTTTCTTTGGGAAATACATCTATTTAGCTTAAAAACAAGTTGCTTTAAAGATAAGTATTAACTACATAGTGTTACAGATTGCCTGCAGTTATGGCAAAAATCTTGACATTGGAATACAAATGACTGAAGTTTTAGAAACACTGAAATTCTGGTGCCAGCCTTGTGAAAGATGTTGTAGAGCAGATCTGTGTTATCAATATTTAATTTGCCAGTTAGAAGCAAGTTTCTCATTTCTGCTGGATGCAAGAGTGATATAGATTGCAGCATGCAAATCGCTAATGATCATCTTGGCTCAAACCCATTGCCTTCGTCCAGACATCAGATACTGAAACTTCCCAACTGCTTTGGAAGCGAGCTATCAGAACTGGAGACCCCTTTGGCCTGTCTCTCTTTCCCCCACCCTTCTAAAGCCCGGCCCTTTAGGAAAAGCAATGTAAAGCCCCAGTCCTTGGCGAGACCTCACAAGATTCATGTTTTGTGACTACAGTTTTAGAATGTCTTATTGTAGGAGCATCTGCCTCCATTCTGTTATTTATCCAAGAAACAGTTCTTGATCACAAACCATACATACGCCAATCACCATGCCAGGTAATAGAGATATGATGCTAAGCCAAAACCTACACAGTTCCTGTTCTCCTAGACCTTACAGGCTCGTGGAGAAGATATGCATTTGTCAAATAACCATGATGAAAAATTCTACCTGTGCAATCAATAAATACCTGAAATGAGAGTTGCTATGTAGAAGGATGCAGATGGAAGAAGCTTACCCAATTGGCTTCCACTTGTCAAACTTACCAGATTAACACATACTGTCGAGTGCCTTTCTGAACCATATTGACAGATGCCCATGGCATCCTGTGACGTGACTGTTTTGTATGACCTTACCTTTGTCCTCACCCACTGAGGTGTCTGCTTGGCCAGAGTCTGTTGTATTTATTTCCAGACCTGCTCCTGCCAGCTGCACTTGTTATTATAATTACGTTATTTAGTGGAATATTATGGAAACTGATGAAAAATGAGTGCAATAAGAAAAAGAGCTGTTTCTATGAAAACCAAATTAATGGTTTGGAAGCATTCTATGAAAGCAAGCCGCAAACATTATTTGGATTAGTTGTGAGTGAGAGAGGATTATAAAATGTTAGTGGGGGAAAAAAAAACCCTCAGAAATCTTAGAAGTTTCTGCAGTTAGGATTCTTTAAATGTAGCTTGAAATTCTCACTCTGCTTTAAATAAAACCAGAACTGATAGTATAGACTAAAGGTCAACAAACTTTTTTCTGTTAAGGGCTGGATGATGGCTATTTTAGGCCACACGGCCATATGGTCTGTCCTGCAACTATTTAGCACTGCCACTGTAACACTGAAGCAGCCAAAGACAAAATAAATGAGCAAGACTGTGTTCCAATAAAACTTTATTTATAAGAACAGGCCATAATTGGCTGAGGTCTACTGGAGTTTCTGAAATGCAAATGAGGTTTGTATGGGAAGGATGGTGAGGGATTTCAATCAGCAGAGAAATCATTGAAAGAAAAGGCCTTGGATTAACATCAAAGACCAGCAATATAATGCACATGAACATAGTTGACATTAAAACAAAAGAATTAAGATATCTCCGTGTCCCTTTAAAAATGATTCCTTGCTTCTTTAAAGGGCTTCCACTGAACTACCTTCCCCCGTTCCCAAGTGACATGGCTTCCGAAGTACAGATAGTTAATCCAAGGGCTTGAAATACAAAATAAAATTATGCTCCTTTTCACGTGCCAACCTAATGACTCAGAATCCCATTAGTCTAGAATGGAAGAGCAAATTGACCCTTTTCCTCAGGATCCCCCAGCAAGGAATTTCTGGAAGTCCTCGACAAGGGCGGCACTTTTCCCGCACGTACACATCTCAGCGCTTGTCCTCTGCAGACTGTTGTTCGGCTGATCCAGGAATCTGTCTTTCCTTGAGGAATGCCAGTAACTTGCTGGTCGAGACTGTTCTGTCTTCAGCATGCGTGAGCGTCATCCTCCATTAACACCTGGAGTATACTCAGCCCACATCAGGCTTCAGTGACGAGCACAGCCGGGCGGGATGCTCAGGACATAGCAGAAGCCCAGCACGGCGTGGAGACTTAGAGAGAGGACCCGCAGGGCATAGGCCTCAGATCCCCGCCAGGAGTGTCCCTGCGTAGCTTTTTGCAGGTTCCACGTATGTCCACGTGTGTTCACGCACAAGAAAAATAAACTGATTAAGTTTTGCTTTCATCTTATATAACTAATGGTTTCATCCTAGTGATTTTCCCCAACCAAAGGGCGTTTATCCCAGAGTAATTAGCTCTCTACGTGTGGAAGCTGCAAAAACTCAGACCTCTAGAAACAGCTCCAAGGACGGCTTCCCTGCCAAGATAAGAAACTCATAAATACGTAAAAATGTTTTAAAAGAACGCAGTCTTCACCAGACCTTCCGTTTCACACTCTTCTTTACAGATCTCCTGTGCTCCCCAATGTTTGCGAGGCCATTAACCGGTGGGCGTGAAGGAGAGCGGGTGGAGAAACCAGCCAACTGGTTACAGATTTTAATGTCCCCGAATTACATAAAGAAGTGTCCGGGTCGGCCACCTCCCTAATCTCAGATGCCGCATCATGTAACTCACAGGCCTGTTAATGACCTTCCTCTGGGGGAGGCTCCGCCATTGTCCCAATTAGGACACTCGGCCTCATGTTCGTTCTCCCTGCCCCTTGCTTTAATTTTAGCCCATGATCCCAAAGTCATCATCTCCCTTTCCAGGGCGAATCCATCCCATTTCTGATTTTTATCATGAAATCAGTATCATTCAGCTTCCAGCGAAACCGCTAATAATGCTGACATTTCGATTTGTCATAGCTGCTCCTCATTTCTGTGACCGATGCCTCAGCGAGGGCTTCTCCTCCTGCTCTGTTCTTCTGAGATCTAAATACCAATCCGGGAAAAAAAAGAAAGAAAGAAAAAAGCCAATTTGATAGAAAAAGGTAATGGGGGCAAGAAGCAGATATATAAGGCATTCTGTAGTTGACTTGACTTAGGGACAAGAGGAGGCAGGTGTTGTGGTGATGGCAAGACCCGCCGCCCTCATTCCTGGCCTGGCAGAACCCTTCTTCAGGCTGTGCATGTGTGCGGTTAAATAGTGTGGATACGGGCCACCTGCTTGCTTTTTGTTGGCAGCCAGCAAACCTTCCCACCCTGAGCTAGCCAGCACTCCATTGCCCTTTCGGGGTTAATTCTCTTCCCTCACGCGTTCAGTCTTGGAGAGAAGATCAATTAAGCCAAGGGCTCTAGATATGGCCAAGGCCGGCCAGTGGGATTCTCTGTCCCGAAACTGTGGACGTTGTCTTGGGACTTTCCAGCTGCCGTAACAAAATACCATAGACTGGGCGTCTTGTAAACAATGGAAACTGGTTTCTCATGGTTCTGGAGGCTGGAATTCCGAGATCAGGGATGCAGCATGGCTGTGAGATTTCTCTTCCAGGTTATAGGCTTCTCACTGCATCCTCACATGGTGGGAGGGGCCAGGGAGCTCTGTGGGGGTCTCTCTTCTAAGGGTCATTAATCCCATTTCTGAGGGCTCCACTCTTATGACCTAATCGCCTCCCGAAGGCCCCACCTCCTAAGACCATCATATCGGGCATTAGGATTTCAATATGTGAATTGGGGAGGGGAGGAGGTGAGATACATACACATTTAAACTATCGCAGATGTTGAGTGCAGCGATACACAAAAGAAAAAAAAAATGATGAAAAGCTAGAGTTGATTCTTTTCAGCGGTGATATCCTGGTAAGGCTGAGAGAGAGGTTGCTTCTCGGAGCCAGACTTCGAGGTTCACACTGATTCCTTTCTTTATAGTTAAGCCTGGTGATCTGTCCCTCCCTCGAGCTATCTCATATTCTTCCAGTGATCTTTTTTTATTTTTTCCCCTGCTGAATTAGTCAGAGCCCATTCCTTTTGCCTGTGATCAAAGAATCCTTACTGGTACACTGGGGTAAACTTGGGAGAATTGCAGAGCGGCGTTTGGTTAAAGGTTTGCTAAAAGCCGGTTCTTGTGTTATTTCCTCAGAATGGTTCCCCGATGCCTCTGTGCATTGGTGGACCGGGGGAAGGGAACTGTTAGTAGTTTATGCCAAACACAAGGCCTGTTGTTTTACCTACATTCATGCAGTTCCTTGAGTCATCATGAGCCCGGGAGGCGTGAGAAAAGAAGTCTGATTTTCAGGGTAATTGGAACCCTTCCCTTCCCTGCACAGGTAAGATATCCTCCTTTTTGGTCACAAGGAGTCACTCGCATCCCTGCAGGTAAAGGAGGAGTGAAAGGAGATTATCGAGCATCCCCTACTTAATGCTTCTCAGGGGACCCTCCGAAGGCCACCTGAGGTGTTTATAAAAAGTGACATTTTCTCAAACCTCGCTGGTAAAACATTTTGATGTCCTAGCCTCCCCCTGGAGATGCTAAATGATCGTGTTGTTAGAGGCTGAACTTTGTCTCCCAAAATTTATATGTGCAAGTCCTAACTCCCACCAGCTCGGAAGGTGACAGTATTTGGAGACAGGGCCTTGAAAGAGGTAATTAAGATAAAATGAAGTCTTATGGTTGGGCCGGAATCCAGTATGACTGGTGTCTTTATAAAAAGAGGAGATTAGGGCACAGAGACACCTAGGAGGAAGACTACGTGAGAATCAGGGAGAGGACATCCACCTTCGAGCCAAGAGAAGAGGCCTCAGAAGGAATCAGCCCCATTGACATCTTCATCTCAGACGTCTATCCTCCAGCATTGTGAGAAAATAAATTTCTGTTGTATAAGAACCACGCAGAGCATCTATACCAGGCATGGCGAAGGTAGGGCTCATGGGTCCGTGTCTCTGAGGCTGGCCCTGCCCACTGATCGAGGGATTCTATTCCCAAAACCCAGAAGGTGACCTTGGAAGCTTCATTTAAACAGAGCCTTTCTAGGGAGCCAGAATGAATAGCTCAGAGCTGGAGCTCATGTTGGAATCTATTCGTATTATTTTTCTATTGCCGTCCTAAATAAATTACTGTATAAGTAGTGGTTTATCGGCTTGCTGTTATTTAGGTCAGAAGTCCAACGGGGCCTCACTGGCCTAAAATCTGGGTGCTGGTGAGGCTATGTTCTTGTGGGGGCTCTAGGGGAGAATGTATTTCCTTGCTCATTTTGATTGGCAGACTTGAGTTCTCCGTGGTCTTGGAGCTGAGATCTCCATTTCCGTGCTGGCCGTGAGCCGAGGCCTCTTGTTCCTTAGTACGTGTCTTTGAGCTTCAAAGCCAGGCGTGGCAGATTGAGTACCTCTCATGGGTTGAATCTCTCCTGCCTCTTCTTTCATTGCATCTCTCTGACTCATTCCTCGTCTGCTTTTAAGGGTTCCTGCGATTACATGGGATCCACTCAGACAATCCAGGATGATCTCCCTATTTAAAGACCCATAATATTAATTCCATCCGCAAAACCCCATTTCCCATATACCAAAACATACACCGATCTAACACCAGTGGCTAAAGATCATGTGGTCCCAGATCCTGGCACATTATTCATGTACGCTCCCTACTCCGACTGGACTGATTCTGCTTCTGTGTTCACACACTGCATACGTTTGCTCTGTGATCTGGGATCAGCCACATCCATGTTCATGCCAAATTTCCAAAGTCAGAGGCCAGAGCATCCAGAACCACCAGCCAAGGTAGCCCAAGATTGTCAATGGCACAAGAATCGCCTATGTCTGTCTTTTGAACCTCTTTTCTCACAGTTCCCACCAGCCTTTGGTTCTTCCCCACTGAAGTCCAGCGGTATGAAGTAAAGCATTGTGAGAATTTCTGTCTTTAATAGTACTGACCCTCTGATATTGTTTCATTATCTAGTTGTTCCGTAGATTTCTACTCAAAGTATATTAAGAAGGTAAAAATTACTTCAACTATAATCATTTTTTGTCACCCAAGTGTTGACTAAAACATATGAATGAACGAGTGAGTGAATGGTTCTAAAGGCTCCTGGGAATGCCTATAGCAAGTGCTTCTGGGGCCCCAACTTTCTCTCTCATCACCCACCTCTATGTGCCAAAGATGGCTTACTGAAAACGCTGATGAAACTCTTCATGGGGGCTGTTTTTCTGGCTATGGGGTTGCATTCTACTCATACACGGAGCAAGCCACAGTCTTCTGGGAATTAACACCCCCTGGAAGAAGCACTCAGCTCAGGATGGACAAGAATTTGGGGAATCAGTGCCCTAGCTTCCTCACCCCTTGGGTGAGGTTGCTTTAAGGAGGACCCGACACCGTTCCCCCAGAGTTCCACAATAGGATTAAATGCCAGTCTCCCATAGCAGTCATTTTCACGTTAACAAACCCTGATGGGCTTCCTCCCATTCTGTTCCTCTAACGATAGTTCCTTAGATCATCTCCCAGATGTACTGTGAGCGCGTGAATTTACCCCAGTACGGCTTCTGGGGAGTCCATGCTAAAACAGTACCATTGCCATAATGAGAGACACCATGGCTTCACAGTTCCACCCAGCAAGAGGTTCTGAGTAGGAGATTCTCCACTGCGCTGCCTTTATGTGCTCACTGGTTAGCCCACCCCTCTCACAGGTGAGGAGACGAGTGCTTTCGCTGTTCCAAGTGCGCACCTTCACATTTGCTCCGATGTGATTTCTAATGTAAAGGTTGCTTCGAAGACAATGTGGAAACCTTCCTGGATAGAAAGCGTGGAGTCCTGACTTCTGAAAGCTTCTCTGCCTGAGATGCAGCAGATAGAAACACTTGCAGAATGTTCTACTGATAACAACTTAGACATTTAAATATTTTTGGCAATTTTTATAGTGTTATTCTCAGTGGTTGTACACCCTTGATCTCGATTGCATATATAGTTTGACATTTAAGCCAAAGACAGTCCTTTATAGATGTTTGAATTAAACACAGAACGCTTTTCAAGGTAGCTGAATTAATGCTTAAGTGGTTTTGATTAACCTGGTTTTGCTTATTTGCTCCTAAATATTCTTGTGCAGAGCCATCTCCCTTTGCATAAAGCGATTTGGGAGCGCAGTCCTAGGAAACATAATTTTCCAAATAGCCAAGGGCATCATGCCCAGAATACTTCTCAAAAGTTGCCTCAAACTAAAGATTTGATATTTAGCCATTTTCTCTGCTCAGCTACTCAGGTGCTACAGATTTGGAAATTGGACTCTAACTATGTAAACACCAAATTGCTAGAAAACAGAGCTGATGAGAGTGTGGCTGGGTTGGGGTGGGGGTGGTTCAGGAACCAGTGAGCAGGACTCAGCTTGGAACCTGGAAATTTTGAGTGCATGCGATTTTGCCGAGAGCAGCTTGTTGTCAAGTTTTCCTTTGGTTACGTTTTCCATTAAGAGAAATGAACTCCTCAATAAACAGCCAAGCCCTTCGTGAGCACATCTTCACCCTAAGTGTGAAAAATATGAGTCCCATCCAGTTTAACACATCCTGGGTTCTTCACGAGCCAAGTTGAAGCTTCCATGCGGAGAAATATCTATTCTTCAGCATCGTAATTATGTTATTCTAAAGCTTGTGCTGAGCATCTACTATACACACCACCAGGAAAGTAGATATCTCGCTTTTAAGGCAAAGTAAATCGACATCTTGCCTTTAAGAACTTTGCAGTCTGCTAGATAGAAGTGAACAACAGAATCAAGGAACGGAGAGAAGGAAAATGATTGAGAAAGAACTGAACAAAATCTCAGGGGCCTGTGGCAAGTATCAAGCATTTAAATACATGTCGTTGTATTCCAAATCGAGAGGAGAGACAGAAAATGTTTGAAGAAGTAATGGCCAAAATGTTTGAAGGGACAGAACAATGTTTGAAGAAGTAATGGCCAAAATCTTTCCAAATTTGGTAAAAATATCAACCTGTACATCCTGAGAACACAGGAAAGAACAAGCCATCTAAATACAAAGAAACACCATACCTAGGGACCCTATAAAGAAACTATTGAAAACCGAAGAAACTCTAGAAAAGGGTTGTGAAGTGGAAAACTTTTGGCCGTTGTACTGCTTTGGGTTTTTTGTTTTGTTTTGTTTTTTTGTTTTTTAACACACATATAATATGTACGTGTTATGGGTTCCCCACTTTCGAGTCCCATCCCAGTGTCATGGTTGATAATGCCCACGCATGTACCTCTTGTGAGCCCTGGGGATAATGACATAGCTCTTTTCGTATGGTTTAAGTAGTGTCCCCTCTCTCGAGACCAGAAAACAGGCTGTGGGTCGTTGTCTTGAACAGTTACTTTCCTGAACGATTTCTAATACTGCATTTCTAGAACAGCTTGGAAGTGGGAGCTGTTAGTAAGTGTGGGTGGGAGGGATGGATGGGCAAGACATTGGTCTGATTTTTTGGAGCAGGGCCATTTAGTGGATAAGACCCCAGAGGATTGCCCTGCACAGATTTCTCCTGATGCATACATAATTTTCTGCCCAGAAATCTCTTCAACACCTGTGGAGTTTTAGCTCAGAGGGAATTATTCCTCTGAGCAAGTAGCTTTCCAGTGGTTCACATGGCACTCCAATCAGGCTGGTCCTTGTTCAGACAATCCATGAGGGGGATCTTGGCATCAGTGGGCAAGGTACCGTCAGTCCAATAGCTTCAGAATATATTGGCGATCTTCATGTTTAACTGACCAAAGTAAATGCTGTTTTGCAAACCGCAATGGGTTTTATGTGATGGATTTTCTTAAGAAAGCCAAAATGAGAATTTTCAGTTCGTGTAGGCAGCAAAGCTGGTGCATTTATTAGCATCAAGGGTGGAAGTCTCAAAGATTAATCTGTGGATAACTGTGCCATTTGTAACATCATAAACATGGACTAATGGGGAGACGGTGCAGTATTTGCAACCTGTCATCATATTAGCACACGGATCAAATTTGCTGCTAAGTTCCTCAGCAAATATTCAGTATCATATTTGTGACTTCTTGTTATAATTTGTGCTGTATTAGTAGCATCTTACCATATTAGTGATGTTGAAATGTTTTTAAAATTGTATCTCTTGGGTGGATGGAAATGGAATGTTCCGAGACTGTGCAAGTATTAGTCATATTAAACTTGCCCTGTTCACAGCTCTCTCTTGAACTGATACTTAAATGAGATTTTAATATAAACAAAATGTACTTTTGAAATGTGCTTCCAGCTACAACCAATTCCTCCCAGTCCATTAGCATCCCTTTTAAGAAACTTGAGATCGCGGGTTTATTGAGGAGCCGATGTGTTTGCTCAACTCATTAAGTCGTGAGAGAGTGAACTCAAGGGCCGCAGTGTTCCCTGAGTTACGGGGTCCCTCGCTTTCATCGTCCTCCACCACTCCCGACACAGGCGAGCATCTTTTGAGATTTTCTTGCCTGTACCTCTCTGGAGTGCCGCTGGACACTCCTTCCCTTTGACACGTGCGGGAGGTCGGCACCTGTGCTGCTCCCGCTTTTACATCTTCATGGCCCTTTGGATTTCAACCATCAGAGATTTCCCGCAGAGAAACGGGGAGGAGCACAGAGTCGTCAGAGCATCTGATGTCCAGTACGTGGGAGTTTATGGAATCAGCGGAGCCAGTTTAACAATCACCCTGGGAAATGACCTAAACCGGATAGGGTTCGGCTTTGTAAAATGCTTTTTTCCACAAACTACATGGATGTTTTTGTTAATATCCCCATAGGAAGCCGGCGTGTTAATTTTCTAGGGCTGTCTAAATAACGCACAAACACGGGGGCGCTTAAAACAACAGGTGTTTGCTGTCTCACGATTCCAGAGCTTGACGTCTGAAGCCGAGGTGTCAGTGGGGCCGTGCTCTCCAGCCGCTCTCTAGGGGCGAACCCTTCCCGCCTCTCCTGGCTTCTGGCATGTGCCCCCAATCTTTGGCATTCCTTGGCTTGTTGGTGCATCAGGCCAGTCCGATGGCAGTCTTCCTGCTGTGTGTTGTCACGTGATTTTCCCTCTGCGCATGTCTGTGTCTGTGTCCAAATTTCACTGTTCTATAAAGACACCAGTCATGGGGATTAGGGCCCAACCTACTGACTTCGTTTTAACCTGACTAAGGATAAGCTAAGACCCTATTCCCAAATAAGGTCATGTTTTGAGATGCTGGGCATCAGGGCTACAATGCATCTTTTGGGGGGCACAATTTAACCCATGAGAGCAGGAGATCTCAACAGTTGTATGTTTGTGCCACATAGTGCCCCAGTCACAACAGCAGGGCCACCTGGGATGTTTGGTGGTCATCGGTCCTTAGAGAGCAAGAATATTTGCTGAGGACCCAGCTCTGTGACTTCCAAGGGACTTCAGACCACCTCTTGGGCCACACACGGCATGGAGGAAGCAAGGGGTGGAAACTAAATCATAACAGTCTCTATTTTGTTTCTGTGAAACACAATACGGGGACAAGCTAGGAGCAGGATCAGCATATAAAAGCAGGAATTACGTCACATTGTTTATCTGTCCAGCACATTTAGTAAGGATCCATAATGTGTCAGACATTAGAAATATAGAAGTAAATAAGACAGCAAAGAGCTTATAGGTTAGAAGGGCATCATTTGAGAACACTTTAATGTAAAAAAAAAATAAAAATAATGATTCTTTTACATTAGCATTAATGCGAATGCATGTGATTCATCGAGTGTTTACACTATACTACATAGTACGTTCATGATTTTACTTCGGACGTTTCATTAAGTCTACCAGTGGAGACTATCTTTCTTCCCATTGTGTCACTGATGTCCATTGAGGTTCTCTGACACACCCAGGATTGCACAGCTCTTAGAGATCAGATGTAGAGTCAAAACCAGATTTCCTGACTCCCATCTCAACAACAACCCCTATGGCCAGGAGCGGCCTGTGTTCATTGGACGTGCCCAGCATCCCTGGCCCACTCCTGCAGCTGGCTCAACCCTGACTGGACCATGCAGACCGAGGGTTGTTCTGAGCAGATATCCTAAAGGAAGACCAGTGTGTATGTTCCTAGAAGAAGCTTGGCAGTGGGCACTGGATGGGCAGATTTAAAATGCCCTGCACCCACTTCTTTGGGAAGTTCTGCATAGGCAGAACCGATTTATACTTTGTGCCTCTGCGTTTGGTCATACAGCACAAGCCCCAGGCACAGGAGAAGACGTTCAGTAACTCAGAGTCCTTCCTTGTCAAAGTCAGGTTGTAAATTCTTAGAGAATATAGAGGTAGCGTCACATCTGTTTCTCTCCCTCTGTATAAAGACAAATAAAATGCCATGGTGAATAAGTACCTCATAAAGGCTTTTGCATTGCGATGGAGAGAAAACCAGGAAGATGAGAGAGAAAAATAAACATTGTCCAGTTTGGCAGGAGGCAGACTTCTGGCATACTTGATACATTCAAACTCTTGCTTGGGGTGGTGGTTACATAGGGTGTGTGTGTGTGTGTGTGTGTGCGTGCATGTGTGTGCACGTGTGTGTGAAACTGTACACTGAAGATTAGTGCACCTTATGGCATGGCAGTTGGCAGGAGCTGGGGGAAGAGGGAAATGGGATGTTATTGTTTAAAGGGTATAAAATTTCACTTTTGCAAGATGAAGATATTTCTGGAGATGGATGGCGATGATGGGTGCATGACCACGTGAATGAACTTGATGCAGGTAAAGTATACACTAAAAAATGTTTCTATGATACATTTTATATTCATCGTATGTTTACATGTGTTTTGCCACAATAAAAAAAAATCAGTGCACTTTACCGTATCAATGTTATGCTTCAATCAAAAAGTAAAAGTGAAGTAAATAAAATGTTCCATTTCCATTTAATTTCGAGAGCCACTAGGAAGTTTGCATTGATCTCTGATCATTTCCCACAGAGAGGACAAGCAGTGGCAGAGATCCTGACTGTGATATCTCAGCAGATTGTTGAACACTGCTGTAAATAGGTTGTTTTCCTCCGATCCCTGGCCCATTTTCCAGTAGCTTCTTTTGCCACCCAGTCCTCATAATGAGCAACCTGTCTTTATTCTGGCAGAACTGCCTGCACTATGATTTCAATGCCAAAGGAATGACTATTTGTATTGAACAAATTTAACAGAGCCTCGGTCTCTGGGAAATGTGTATTTTTTCTTCTTCACGTTTGTTATAAAGTTTGCAGATCCCCATCCCTGTGGTACCTTAAGCTCTCTGGCCATGTCAGAGAATCCTCGATGATTTGCCGACTTGATGTCCTCTGATCTCAGTCCTTGTTCTCTTGGGGTGCACTGCCAGCTTGATTTTGTCCAGCTGCATGTCAACATTTTGGAATCGGTTGCCATGTGAACCATTGGTGTCAGGATATGCTCTGCATGGCTGATGACACTGTGTCGTTAAACGCTCCCCATCGCCACCTGGTCCAGGCCACCATTGTTTATTGCCCAGAGGACTGCAGCAAACTCTTGACTGGCCTTGTCACTCACCTTGGCTCAAGGCCATAGTCCACCATGAGCGGCCAGGAGGACCTGCGAAATAAGTCTTCCCCTAGCTGAATTCCCCTGGTGGCTTCTCATTGCTCTTGGAGTGTAACCCAGACCACACCCTGTGATGACTAAGGCTCTGCATTAAAGTGGTCCACACTTCATTCTCCAACCTTGGCTCATGCCAGTTGCTGGCTCCAGCCACACTGGCCTTACGAAGTCACAGAACATGGGTATAATTTCCATTCTGTTACCACAGTTTATGCCCTAAACCTTGGCCAGTGTTCCTTTGGCGGCTCCTCATAGGGAAACCAAAGGGATGATGTGCTCGGCTTTAGAGAAATTCATCTCCATGAATTTCTGGAAAAATAAGAGCGCTCCTTCCTCACTAATTATGGGAATAGAAGTAGCAGCAGTTTTTATATGGAGGGCAATATTTATATGTGCAACTAATTAATTTGTTCATCGATTCAATATCTATCGAGCTCTTCACTATGCCCATACTCTGTATCTTCAGCTAAGAGTTTGGTAATTAAGTGACGGTTTTATGATTGTTCAGATTTTATAAAAATTATATATTTTAGGTATTTCATAATAAATATTTTTTAAAAAATCATACCAATGACCTCGGCCTCATCAACATGGATGATTTGCATAATACCTGCCTGGAGAAGCTAGTAATAAAACTGCCCTTATTTATTAAGATATGTCTATTCATCCCCTTGTCACGATCCTCCCTCTTTCTGGTGGCCTAAATATTCCTTGAAGACACACTGGACTTTGGGATATTGTGGTAGGAATTGCTGAAACTTCCACTGACAGGGAAGCATCTGATTTGCCCATGTGTCCAGAGAGCTCAGAATTGTACATGAGCAACCACGTGGTTTCAAGGGGAAGAAGAAATGCTCAGATTCTTCTCATCCTATATGGTCAATAGCAGGGGTGGCTACACGTCTCTATAGGATGCTGACGATCCTCTCTGGAGGTCATTCATCGGTGTCCAGGTGCTCTTTGGACTGTCTTAGTGGAACATGGGGTCTCATGGTAGGATTTTGGTGCTACTGTATTGTTACCGCTGTACCCCCGGCTCAAAATAAGTCCTTCATTCTAACAGAACATAGTATCTGTCAATGAAGAGCACTGTGATAGCATATTCAATTAAGGCCTCAGCACTGATTAAGTGGAGTTTCTCAAGTGATTTTTCACATTCAGTTTAGTGCTTAGTAACTCGGCTTCTTAATGAAGACTTCCTTTCATAAAGTTGAAAGTCCGATGCTGATTGTCCTATATTATCTAATATTTCAGAGTGGATTTCGATTTTTGTAGCAGATTAGAAGTCACTTGAACAGATAGGTCACCAATAGCTTAATCAGTGTTGCTATTCTGCCATTGCTTTGCAATTGATTAATTATGGTGCTAAGCTGATAATTGATAACTGAATTGATTATTTAAAAATAATTCCCATTTGAACATGAGAATAAAGAGCTTTAAATATATCCACGATGAAAGCAGCTCTTGGCTTATCAGCCAGGTTTTAAATGGGGGGCGGGGAGGGGCAAGGCGCGGGGGAATTGGTTTTGAATTGAATATTTGAGCATGTTTATTATTAAAATGATTTAGAATGGAAGTTTGGGGGGTGGCAGTAAATAGAAAATGTCAGTCTGCTTATTTCAAGGATCGAGGTTGGAGAATTGATTGAATAATCGAGTCAGTTAAGAGGAATTTCAAACATAAAAATAATTTGCTGACACCCCCGGCAGGGCAGCCTACTGTATGCTCCATTCTGTCCGTTTAACCTCTGGACTCTAGGGTAGAGGGATCTTAACTCCTCCCAAACTCGATTTGCGGGAAACAGCTGTCTCCCGCTCATGTCACAGTGGTAAAATGTCTCCCTATCTCGGGTGAACCTCATTCCTTGCAGAGGGGCCCCATGGTCAAGTATTTGGGAGGACGAACGAGTACGACGGAGAAGAGGGAGTGGAAGGGCAGTCGGGGGAATCCTTTATGCTAACAGAAGCCGAAGATTAAATGTAAAGAGCAAACGAACGAACAAACAAAAACGCGATGTGATAGGTACCGATCCCTCAAATCGTTATAGTCTACCAAATCTGGACTGTATCCACTTCTCCGTGAGTCCGAGGGATTCCTTTGTTAGCTTTCTTAGAGCTTGTTTGATAAGTCTGTTCATTAAGTCAGATGTTCAATGTATAATTAATTTCATTATTTATGCGGAATCAACTTAATTTCGAGTTCATCTCCTATCCTGCCCATTTGCTTTGAAGTCGTCTCGTAGCCCTCCCTTTTCCTAAGCATGTGCAAAGGTCTGGGTGGTTCAGGTTGCATTACCAAGAAGGCACTGGGGATGGGTCATGGACCATCAGGTGACAGTGGTTATCATGGCAGCATCTGCTATCCTATGCCCATGGTTTCTCTTGGCTTGGTGGTTCAGTTGCTTCACTATCATCCTTAGAGAGATGATGGCTCTCTCGTGAATCTGGGAAGCCTAGCACTTAGTATCCTGCCTGCCTGGGGGCTCTGTGCAACCATCTTCTTTTCGGGACTCAGAGATGTCCACCCCATACAGAGTCTGGAGCACCTTTAACTCTCAAAGGCACTGCCACTGGACCGGACACTTTTTAGGTATTCGAATATCTCACTCTTCTGTACTAATCTCCCATGCGCTTCCGATCCAAAGCTCATGAACTCAAATGCAAAACTCAGGCAAGCGAATGAATGCAGCAGATCTGGTATAACACAATCAAGACAGCTGGGTCTTTGTTGAACAGGAGAGCTTAATTCAAGTTCAAAGATATTCAGATACGGTTAAATAAAAAGACAACACTCTACTGGTCAAATGAACTACCAATATATGTGACTCGACGTAGGTTTGAGCTGAAGGAAATTTCAAAATAAATACAGTTTGCCCCTGCAAACCAGAGCAGTTGGCCACCCGACTCCAGATCCTATTTGCTGAGACTCAAGGGCCTCGAAAATGCTGTAAGTTGATAGGATAATGGGCATGCATGAGAGATATTTTACCAGTTGGTGTCCGTTTGGTTCTTTTCTTGCTGCTTGGTGGTAGCTAGCTCTGAGGCTCTCTCCATCCTCCCCACCCCCGATACACACACACATTTTTAATGGCATCGCTTAGCGCTGGTTCTCTCAAAACTGCTTGGCCATTAGGAGTCTTGATGGGATTACCAATGGGCTATTTTAACAGGTGCTTTGCCACCTGCCCAGTGCTGCAGATAAGTCCACAATTTAGCTAATGCATTTTAATTATTTAGGTGACATTTTGCCTCGTGCAGTTTTAGGCAGAAATGTAAATCAAGTAGGGTTTCAGTTAGGTGGTTCCTCTGTGTGATGTATAAATATATAACTAATAGTCAAAACTCAGACCTAAGCAAGAGTATATTTTCCCCCTCTCCCCTAATGTACAAGATGCATTTTAATATTAATTCCTCCTTTATCCATATATCAATAATTGAGCACTGCATCAATTAATATGCCAGGCAAATTGCATTCCCCATCCTCTCGTTCACGTTGTATTTCAGTAATGGAGATAATTTTCGAGATAAAGTATACAATTTAAAATGGATTAAAAAGAACAACTAATAAAGGAGAATTGATTCAGGGAAGAAAAAAATTTGGATAATTTCAGGAAATCTTAGCTGTGCACCCAAGCCTGTAGGTTTTTGTAAGGAGAGCCTGTCGAAATGATTAAGTTTTATGTACACTGCAACATTTCCAGGTCTGCAGTTGCAAAGGGTGGGTGAGAAGGGAGAAGAAACACACACTCAGCCCCCCATATTCCCCCCTCCCCCCGCCCCAAAATCTGGTCTTCAAACCAGGGCACACACATCATCTCCATCCGTAGGTTAGGAAGGCTAAACATTGGTGCTAGCTAGTCTTTTTGCAGCTTTCCATTTGCTGGGTTTAGTTAGCGGGGTTTGGT
>NW_006436812.1:1581423-1587024 GCF_000325575.1 Pteropus alecto | reverse complement strand
CCATCCCCCCTCCCGCGTCCCCGGTTCCTCGCCGTTTCCCGGTACACACTCTGGCTCCGAGCCCTGCACAGCCATGGGCAGGCGGCAGCTGCAGCGCAGGCAGGCAGCCGGCAGCCTCCGAGCCCGCAATGACACGGCGGAGTCGGTAGATGGCTGTAGACAAGTGTGCTGAGCCGAGTGGTATAAAGAGCAATGAGTCTGGGGAGGCCTTGACCGGACTGGATGCTGCTTTTATCTGAAGTACATTTAAAGAGATAAAGGGGGAAGCCGGGTTGCTGCTCATGTTCTTTTCTCTGCGGCTAGAGCTTTACTTTGAGTTAAAAAAAATTTTTTTCTCAGATGCTGGCCTCCCAGAGTCAGCAGCTCCGTGCAGATGGGCTTGCCTCAAGAGGATCGGCCGCCTGCCTGTAAATCCCACCAGTGGGGACTTCCGTGAACCTCCCACCAGCCATCGGGGAACCGTGTAGCTCCCGCCTGTCTATGATTACACCGTCGCTATTATTACTAATACTACCGGCAACATCAGTGTTTGTATTCGCCACTGTTGCTGGCTGCCTAAAGTATCCGGATTTGCTCATTAAGCAGCCACACCAAGAATTTGTTACCTAAGCAGCCTTGACAGGAAAGAGAGGAAAGGCAAGAGTTAGAAAGGAAAAAGAGAGAAAGAGAGAGAGAGAGGCAGCCTGAAGCAAGTCACATCACACACAGTGCCACTGAAGGAATGCTATCCTCATAAACTCGTAAACAAGCACAACAAACCTTGTTTAAGGACAGAAGAGGGACTCTAAGGACTTGACAGAAAAAGGCAAGATTTTTCTACCCACTGGTTTCAGATTTTCTTCCAGATACTCTTGGTGAAGTAAGGAGACTTCTGTTTGCTGACAGAGACCCCTTGATTTCTCTTTCAAGATGATGATGTATTTGTGGGTAGGTAGTCTCTCTCTCTCTCTCGCTCTCTCTCTTTCTCTCTCTCTCTCTCTCCCTCTCTCTCTCTCTCTCTCTCTCTCTCTCTCTCTCCCCCTCTCTCTCCCTCTCACTCCCTCTCCCTCCCTCCCTCTCTCTCTCTTTCTGATTAAAAAATTGACTTTGGGGATAAAGATTGCGGCCCAGAGTAATCGCATTTTGTGTAAGATGATTATGCTTGTGGCAGAATAATCTCGCACTGTTACAGGACATGTGCCTCCATTTCCAGTGGGACTTCAGGCAAGACCTAGTTCATTAGCATTAAGCTGCAATTTTATTTTCAGTTGCAAAAAGGAAACCAAAAAAAAAAAAAATGTGCGGGGGGGAATGCATGCCTTCTCCTTTGCTTGAAACACCGTGATGGTGAATTCAGAAGAATAAAGAAAAAGGAAAAGAAAGAGAGAAAGGGCTGGAGAAGCCGGTTTAGGCATGAAGCAAATCCTGCTTCACTTGTAGCTGTGTGAGCTTTCGTTTAACTGCCAAGAATGAACTGTTCTGGGTGGTGGTGGCTTGTTTGTTTGTTTATTTGTTGGTTTTGTCTTGTTCTCTCACGAGTGACTACTTATCTGTCATTGGGGGGCTGAGAGTTGTGGATGACAGCAGTATGTTTTATTTGCCTTAACCAGGCGTGTGTTTGTATTTATGTATTTTATGAGATTGGTCTTGCAAAAGGTGGATTTCCACGTACTTGTTCTGGCTTCCTGATAAATATTATATAGTTTTGTTTGTGTGTGTGTTTGTTTTGTCCCCAGGAGATGGCATGAACATAAAAGCATCGAAGTGGTGACCCGTACTTATGAATCACAATATTTAACCGTTGAAAATTTAAGAAATAGTACTCTAGCAGGAAAGGCTTAGAAAAATTCCGGAATCTTATTTCGGAGGACAAACATGTGTCCTAGTTTAGTTTGGCCACTGGAGGACTTGGAAGCATGTCTCAGCCCAATAACCGAAGACCTAGCTCTATGATTTCATATTAAAAGACAGGGTATTTCCTGCTTCTCCAAGGGAGGGTGGCATTCATGAAGTGAAACTTCACCTCTGTTTCTCATCAACATCGTCATCGTTGTTGTTTTTCGTTGTTCGGCACACTTAGAAAAACCTCTTTTTATCCTCCTCCCTCCAATCACACTTCTGGTTCAACTCGGATCCGTGAACTTGTCTTTGCTGTGAGGAAGAAAGCCTCTGTGTCGAATTCTCTCTTAATCACATTGTTCCTTGACTTTTCTGGCTCTCTCAGCCTGCCTTACCCCTTGGTGGGCTTTGTGATTTAGATTTTTTCTCTCTCCTCCCCCCTTTCCTTCTGGAGATTTTTCTTTGTAAGGACTTTAGCTCCATTTCCAACTAGCTTATTTTTGCACAGTTCAATACAATGAAGTCTGCCAGTTGGGGCCAGACTATTTCTATTATGATTTTGTTTTCATTTTAGGGCAAGTTTTCTCTTCAAACTTGCCTATCATCAAAGAGGTGTTGGAAAATATACAATCACTAAGTGGCATACACCTAGCATAAATTTACCATAGTTTTACCTAAAAACACTTATTTTTTGTTGGAGGAAGTAGAAATGATTAAAATTTTCCATATTTACAAATGTTGATTTTTGAAGCACTAACGGATTTGTCACCTGGGCTCACAGCATCCGTTATTGAGGAAATAACTCCTCGTATTTGAGGGAAAGGCGTCTATTTTGGTTTTGATTTTGCGAGTGGATTCGGGTTAATTGTAAACAAATTTCAATTCCTTTAGGCCGTGATGGGTAATGGCTTAGTGGTCACACTCCTTCTCTGAGTTGCTAAGTGGTGTCGTTGATTTTATTTATGAAGTTTGCTGGCTCTCTCACACACGTACACGTTTGCAACTCAAAGCAGGGGGAAAGCATGGCATTCCCAGGCCCTGTCCCAGGTCCTGAAATCTGGCTAACCCGATTCCTAATTAGTTCTTGACTTTTAAAAGCAAGGCCTCTCAATCCCTACTTTCCTCTTTCTGACCATTGTTTTCCAGCGCTACGTGTTTTTATTAACTGCATTTATCACATTGAAAAACGGATGCTAGCTCCCTGCCCTGTGCTCAAGGATTCTATTTACATCTTTAATTCAGATTTTTTGCTGCTGTTGTTGTTCTGCATTCAAAAAAAAAAAAAAATGGCAGAGACTTTAAAGGGAACAGCTGGATCCATGCTGTTTAAGGGGATATGAATTAGCGAGCTAGCATTAACACTGCGAAGTTGGAGGGGTTTTCTGCTCTTTTCTTCCTTTTTAATGTGGAGCCTCTGCTACTGCCTTCCAGTCTGTAAATAAAGATACTCTAAATGTGGCTGATATCTCTGTTTAAGAGCTCATCTTGCTTTAGAAAAATGAGTCTCGGCTATCCCCCTGTATGAAAATAGTGTTTGCTGCTCTCTTATGGATATAAAAATGAAAAGGAAGGGTCATGGAGATACAGTAAAACGGATCCCGTGTTCAGTGTCTTCCTGTCATTGTTTCTTCCGTTGGTTGAGCAGGCTCTTTTCACACACCTGTCTGTGTTAGTAGCACATAATTTAAGTCAGTATGTTTTCATTAGGATTGGAAACTTTTTGTTGGGGGGAGGCATGGGAACAGGTGGGGTAGAGTTTTCTTTATTTCCTCTCTCCCCACTCGGTGTTATTTCTGTGTCGGGATCGTCTCAGAGGAGTCAGGCAATAGAATGCTTCGGAACAGTACTGATTAAAAACACAGCATAGCTCCCATAAGCCCGTCTGATAATATAATTGCAGATGTGCAATATCAAAATCCTGTAGCCCCATCTAACATTGGCATATTCTTTCCTTAAATTTCTTTAAGAAGTTCTTTCCTATAAAAAACAAGATGAGTAGTTTTCGTTGTGCTTTATTTCCCCTGAGTGAGGACAGGTTGGTTGGTGTACAGGAAAAAAGAGATTTGAGTTCTCCAGCACCATTTGCTAATTTTTAGGTGGTTTCGATTCGCCAAACTCAGGTACAGTAGAGAGAGAAAGAAACAGCTTTATCTGGGGACTTCCAGAACAATCAGGGAAATTACTTTTACCGGCTACACGTGGCATACAGTAAGATAAAGCCCTCTTGGCCAGCATAGCCTGCAGCTCGACTGTGGTCATTTCATTCTACCGGCATTAGTCTTTCTTGGGATACAGTTGAGCTGTGTCTTCCTAGACTGGGCAGAACAAGCTGGAAATTGATCCTTGCTCTTTTAATTCAGAGATAAGACACCAGTTACCCTAACCCTTGCGTGGACGAAGTAGTTCCCAACGTAAACTCCACCGTAGTGGGTGTTCATTTTTAACTTTGGGAACTTCTCATTTCTTTTTATTTCTTTGCTCCCTTAAAATAAAGAACCATCTCCATGTTATCCTTACTGGCATTTCTCATTGATGTACCAAGGGCTCTTTCTCTGTTCTTTTTACTCGTAGTTGAAATACAGCAATTTTAAAGTTTTCTTAACTTACTTCTCATTTTATAATTTATCCCCATCCTTTTATAAACAAGACTGTATACATACATATCTAGGCTTTCAGGGTAGGGTAGAGAAAAGCAACAAGTAAAATGTTTCAGAGTGATGTTGAAAGAACAGGGAGAGATACAGCTACCTCGGTAGGGAGCATTGTTGCTTTTGCCAAATTAAAGCACATTAAAAAAAAGGAATAAACAAAAACGTATCATTCTTTCTACAGGATCCTGAGTCCTGTCTCTCCCATTATGTTACACTTGACAGAAACTCCACCAACCAGAATATTCCATTCTCAGCCTGCTCTTAGCAAACTTACAAAATAGTTGCATTTATGTGCAGCCCATCTCCTGCGTTTTTTCCTCATCCTGGGTGTTTGTGGAACCTCCTCCGAATTCTCCATTTTCTTTTCGAAATACCCGAAGCTCTTTCTGTTCCATGCTTCACATTCCAGCACTTGGTTATAACCCGATTATAGATCCCCTGATTTATAGATCCTGTGTAGAGGACAGATCATGCATAAATTATAGTTATAGATTAGCTATAGTCGTTTTATGTTCTGGGACCATTGTGTCAATTTCATTTAACCTTTTTTTAGATCAGAAACAACATCTCTTCCTTTTATTTTAACATTTGACTTCCTTCTTTATTTCCGACAAACAATAATCATGTCCTCTGTAGTAAAATTAGCCAGCAAGAAGCAAATAAATAACACTCACTCTTCTGGCACCTAGGAGAGATACATAAATAGTAACACTAATTAATTTCTAACAGATAATTTTCTAATACGCACTTGTTTTTTTCAATTTGCAGACAACACCGATGAGGAGGATTAAGAGGCATACCATTGGTTTATTAACAGGGTCTGTTGTCATTGGTGTCTGCTTTGCGTACGTGCGTGTGTAGAAGTATTTAATGGCTACTGCATTGCAAGGCCATGTCAGTTATTAAACACATTAAAAAGAGAACCTCTGAGAGGGAGTATTCTATTTGAAACAATGAGATCATACTGTTTTGATACTTGCTGTTTTGTAAAGTGCTCTTATCTCTTAACATTTCGTGTCGTTCAGTGTTTTTTGCAACCGCATCTTTAACGCTTGCATGACGGTGTTCCAGTGTTTAACCGATTCTTGGTTGGTCGTTTCTGCTTATAAAACTCTTTACCAGTAGCTAGGCT